>NC_080179.1:63266443-63428943 GCF_950295315.1 Erinaceus europaeus | reverse complement strand
AACCTTATTATAGATTTTATAGGGTTAGCTAAAGTTATGGCTCCCTTCTTAACTGTAACTATTCTGCACTCAAAGACATTTGTTTCTAATGATTCATTAGTTCACTCACTTGATTATACCAGAATGACCACAACATTTAGATTCATATAGTAGGAGACTTTACAAACCTGAATTGGGTAGAGATGAAATCTCTATGCTTCAAGTGCAGAGTAGTTCTTTCTATATATCTTACCAAGAGGACACTGGGCACATTATCGTTCCTTTAAGTAACAATCCCATAATATCTTTTTTAATTATACATGCAACAAAACATTCCTACATCTGAAAACATAAAAAAAAGATCACAGGTGACTCATCTGATCATCTTATATACTAATAAATACTATGACATATATGTGAACACATCACAAATCATGTAGGTGTATGAGGAGGCAGCTTATGCCTCTCTTAAGTATGTACTGACATAACCTAATATACTAAAATGGGAAGGGGCTTTTAGTCACTGAAATATGCATCATGTAACAAAGATGAAGAAAAATACATGGCTTGTGCCCACCATAAAAAAAAAAGAGTTTCCGACTGAAGGCATAGCTTGGTTTTTATTCAATTAAATTGTTAAACTGTACACAGTGATTTTTTTTTTTTTTAGAACTTGAGACATTTGTGATGTTGGCTGTTTAAATCTTTGTTACCTTCGCTGTGAATTGAAATTGTACATATTTAGTAAATCATGCAGACAAAACAAACTTTTTAGACAATATTTTTATTGGAGAGTTTTCTTTTCCTGTATCCATGTTTAAAAAAAAAAAAAAGACCTCCTTTCCCAAAATAAAAATGTCAATACTAAATTTAAAGAAGTATAAAGGAATGACTGCTTCCTTTAAAGCTAAATATTTAAATAAACATGGAGATAATTGGCAACATGCTCTTTTGGGCTAATAGGCCGTGTCCAATTTTTTGGGTCGATGTTTCAGAGGGCCTCTGTTTCAACCTTGAAGATGATATATTAGTCTCTGAATTAAACAAGTGCTACTAAATAACAGAAATAAATCCCTCAGTCTTCATTTGTATAAGAAATATGGAATTAGAGAAGTGACACAGAGATGATATGATGCTGGATATTCCACAAATTAAAACTTTATTAAGACAGTTGCTACCAGCCATAATCTAGTATGACATGTTAAAAAATCCTTCAAAATATTGAAAATAGAAAATGAACATTACTATCTCCCACTTCGCCTTGAAATGAACATGACAAAGATTCTAATAATTCTAGTCAAAGAAAATGATGAGTGAAAAATACATGAAGATTAAAGTAGTAACCAATGATCTTTGAAGTATTCTAATTGGTCTTTCTCTTGCATATCTTTGATTCTACCAAAATTGCAAATCCTGATGCTTCTGATTTGTAAGTGCCCCCAGTCAGCTTTCTTCCTTTCACTCCACAGAATATGCCTATTAAATATGGAATGGTGAATAAGCCCCCAAAATGTTAAAAATAGACTACTGCCCTGTCAGGAAATTTAGCACCGGCAATTACATAACTCAGAAGGAACTGATCTAACATAAGGAAACACTCACAGTAAGATATGTGCATTATGATCTTGTCCTGTCCATTTTTAGAACCATCAATGGGAAGTATGAGAGTGTGAGCAGGAGAGAGAATAGGTTTGCTAACTTGATGTACACTTGAAAGGCTAGTCCTATTACATAACAACAATTAGTAAGAGATGGAAGGAACCTGGATGGAGTTTTTTTTTTTTTTTTTTTTTTAAGACTTCTACAATTTGTTATCTCATGCAGTGGAAAAGAAAAAAGAAAAAGAGTTCCTAAAGAAACCATCACAAAAAAAAATCTATATAACTTATAAAGTGTTCCAGCAGTCAAGTGGAGCAAGCATTAAATTATCACCCTCTTTTTTATGGGAAACTTAGATTTTAGTTTCCTTTTCTTTAAAAGAGAATCAGTTATCCATTCCTAAAACAGTAATTATAGGCTGCAAAGAATTACAGTTATATTCCATTCTACTTTTGTTTAGGAAAGAGGAATACAGTCTTCAAGTTACTTAGGAAAAAAAAACAAAACAAGCAGAGATGAATTCAAGAATATAAATTTAGAAAGGAAACTCAAGAACATCCCTACACTCATAGAAAACATGAGGGTATATTTAGTGATCACAAGCAACCTAGACCTTGGTTTTTACATGTCTTCTGAAAAATACCACTTCCAACACAAACAATATTTCCCAAACCCCTAGTGTAGCCTGGGACTGGAGCAAACACAAAGGGAGAACACTAGCTATTGAATAACCCTCAACCACTTCCTGTAGCCCTGAAACATTCAGTGGAGGTCTACCACTTCATTACTGAACATGCTTAGAAAGTGTGAGCTCATAGCTTTCTGGGTGTAGGTACCTCTAAGTGAGAGAAGAGAAAAGAGAAGTACACACCACCCTGGCCAACTTGCTTTAACTCTTACATTACTCAAATCAATGAGCACATCTAAGTAGATACTTTTTTTTTTCCTTTTCTGCTAGATAACATTTATTTACGTTAGCAAAGAATAGCCCATAAAAAGGGGGGGGAGGGGACTTTTCACTTACTTTACAGTAGTGATGGAACATCCAAAAATTCTCAAAATAATATTTCTAACCACAATAGTCACTTGCTATCTACACCCTTACTATTCTAATTTAAAAAGTGAACATAGGAACAATAGTTTGTACAAATACTTTTCTAGGGATTGTTATGGTCCATTAAATCAGCCTTCACCTATTAATCAGCATTATAACTATGTTATAAATTTCTTTGTAATCTGACCGAGGTATATTATATTACTTTGTGTCTATATTGAAATTATCGAAAACAATCTTGTTTCAATTCCTCAACAAAATACTCCTGTGGTGAACTTGCAAAAAAAAAAAAGTATCCAAATAATCTCTTTTACTTTGTGAGAATTGTGATGGTTATTAGGCTGGAGACACAGACTTCAGTGGAGGTATGGTTGATGCCTTATACACACACACACTCACACATAAATTGGTATGAAACTTACCCCTGAAATCTTACAATTTTGTAAACTGATGTTAAAACACTAATAATAAAAATATTTTTATTATCTATCAGTTTAAAAGGAACTTCTCTTCATTAACTATAGAAAAAAAATTAAAAATAATCTACCACCTGCATTTTACAGATGAGGAAACCAAGGCCAAATGGTTCTTTGTCTGATTCAATCCCACAATGATCTAGAAAAGCAGTTACATTTAGACTGTTAGAATCACAGTCTCACCAGCCAGGTGGCACATCCGGTTGAGTGCACCTGTTACAATGCACAAGGAGCTAGGTTCAAGCCCCCAGTCCCCAACTGCAGGGGGAAAACTTCACAAGTGGTAAAGCAGGGCTGCAGCTGTCTCTCCAACTCTCTCCCAATATATCTCCCCCTTCCTTTTAATTTCTGGCTGTCTCTATTCCAATAAATAAATAAATATAATTTTTAAATTTTGTTTAAAGGAATCCCACTCTCCTTGCAGTGTTTTCTGCCACACAACACAGTAATCACTCCAGATGGATATGGGAACATTAAAAGGACTGGGTTAGTTCCCCTTCATCCTGCAAGAAGTTTGTTCTGGTCTATGAGAACTCTTCCATGCAAGATTGGAATGAAAAAAAAAAAAAGTCTACCTTAGAAACGCTACATTACTCTAAGATCTCATGTCATCATCTGGGTGCTGTTAGCAAGATCTGGATTAGTTTCACTTAGCTGAAAGTCAAAGACACTCTCGCTTTTGAGAAAAGCTTTTAAAAAATTACTAACTACTACTCAGAGATCTCCTTCACTAGGTTTGTCCAAAACATTTAAGGTGCTATGTCTGATGAGGAGTTGTGACTCCATCAAACTTTTCAGCCCACAATGCTTAGCCTGAGTCCTTAGTGTCATCCATTCTCTATCCATCACTCCTCTGGATCTCATGAGTGCTGAAAAGTCCAAAGGCCGTTAGAGGGGGGCAGGAGGTGACTCACTTGATTGAGCAATTATGTTACCAAGAGCAAGGCTCTGGGTTCAAATCCCTGGACTCCACCAGCAGAGAGGAAGCTTCATGAGTGGTGAAGCAGGTCTGTAGGTAGGTATCTCTCTTTTTCTCTCCCTCTCTATTTTCCCCTTCCTTCTCAATTTCTGTCTGTCTCTATCCAAAACAAACAAATAAAGATGGGTGATTAGAAGAAGAAGCAACAGGAATCATTGGGGATACCCAACTCTGCCATGGAAACACTGATACTTCTGGTGATGCTTCCATTACTACTACGATGACTTCATTTTATTATACTTTATGACACTAAAAATAATAGGAATAGAAAAACAGTGGCAACATCAATAGTGGTACAAGTTATTGAATGTCTAGTGTGTGTAAGGCATAATGCTAGACACTATAGGATAGGCAAAAATAAGTATAGGGTTACTGATGCCACACTTTTTATAATTTGTCAAACACATACATAAAGAAGGAAGCTGGCAATGCTTTAACAACTGGGAGAAAGTCTAAGTTCATCAGAAAAATATAGGACTACAAAGCTAGCTAAGAAAGCTAGCCAGGGAAGAGACTGGCTCACTTTATTATGGCCTTCTTGGTAAATACACGACCACCCATCAGCTGAGTCTGTAGTCGAGAAATCTTTCTATTCCCACTCAGATATGGTGGGCATAAGCTTCTAGTAGATCCCTCTTTCCACCTTCACTGGTCACTTCCATCAGGAATGTCACCATAAGCCTTCTCATGGGCTACTCCAGAAACGCATCCTCCCCATAAAGTAGTAATAGTAAAGACTGTCCCCATCTCCAAAGAGAGGCTGGGTCATCCTATTCTACCACTAGAGGAAGGAAGATAGTTTCTGTAGTAAGTGCAGCCTAGAATGTTCCCAGCTGTCACCATGGGCAGTGAGCTTTGACTGACAGGGACTCAGAGGTTACACAGCCTCCTGTGCTAAATGTGGATCTATATGGGCCCTGGGTCATGTTGATGGGGTCAACAGTTAATTTCATTCACAGATTTTCATCAAGTTTGGGAGCTACTCTGTGCCATGATCCAACTTTATATCCTTATCCTCATCTCTGAAGCCATCTTACCAGACAATATTTTGTCCAACTCCATATGCTATCAAACTCAAGCTAAAACCATGGAAGTCTTGAGCCCCTAGAAACATACCTAAAAGCAATAGAAAGAAAGAAGCATACCGGGAGTCAGGCTGTAGCGCAGGGGTCAGGCTGTAGCGCAGGGGGTTAAGCGCAGGTGGTGCAAAGCACAAGGACCAGCATAAGGATCCCGGTTCGAACCCCAGCTCCCCACCTGCAGGGGAGTCGCTTCACAGGTGGTGAAGCAGGTCTGCAGGTGTCTATCTTTCTCTCCTCCTCTCTGTCTTCCCCTCCTCTCTCCATTTCTCTCTGTCCTATCCAACAATGACGACAACAACAATAATAACTACAACAATAAGACAACAAGGGCAACAAAAGGGAATAAATAAATAAAATAAATATAAAAAAAAAAGAAAGAAGCGTACCTAAAATAGACTTCCTAGCTTCTTTCCACACAAAGATCCCTATTCTCATCTGTTCTATTCCTACTCTTCGGTCTTTATTCATTAATCTTTTTGTCCTGCTTTATAACTTGCCACCTTTCAGCCACCAAGTTACAGATGCTACCATGATATCATCCTGACTTCCCTGGGAAGATGACCTCGCCAATGTGTCCTGGAACCACACCTCTCCAGAGCCCCAGCCCATTATGGAAATATAGAAACAGGAGGGAAGGTACGGATCGACCTGCCAATGCCCATGTCTAGTGCAGAAGCAATTACAGAAGCCAGAAATCCCACATTTCACACCCAAAAAAGAAAGTTGGTTCATACACCCAGGGAGAGAGAAATGTTAGGGGAAGATGACCACAGGGTTCTGAACTCTAATTTTATCAGAGTAGAAGAAAAAAGGAAAGACATCTGGAAGTAGTAATAAGTGTAGGTATGACTTAGAAAGGAAAGATGGGGGAGTCGGGCTGTAGCGCAGCGGGTTAAGCGCAGGTGGCGCAAAGCACAAGGACCAGCATAAGGATCCCGGTTCGAACCCCGGCTCCCCACCTGCAGGGGAGTCGCTTCACAAGTGGTGAAGCAGGTCTGCAGGTGTCTATCTTTCTCTCCTCCTCTCTGTCTTCCCCTCCTCTCTCCATTTCTCTCTGTCCTATCCAACAATGACAACAACAATAATAACTACAACAATAAAACAACAAGGGCAACAAAAAGGGAATAAATAAATAAAATAAATATTTATTAAAAAAAAAAAAAAAAAGAAAGAAAGAAAGGAAAGATGGTAGGACCATAGGGAAAAATGAGCAAATATAGATAGACAGTTATAGAAATAATTGTCAAGGGGGCCAGTGGTGATGTACCTGATTGAGTGCACGTTACAATGTGCAAAGACCTGGGTTCAAGCCCCTGGTCCCCATCTGCAGGAGCAAAGCTTCACAAGTGGTGAAGCTGTGCTGCAGGTGTCCCTCAGTCTCTCTACCTCTCTATCTCCCCCTTCCCCTTGATTTCTGGCTGTCTCTATCCAATAAATAAGATAATAAAAAAACTAGAAATAATAGTCAACCCATATTTTCAACCTTGGGAGAACTACTGTAGTTTCTGGTGGAGAGAATGGGTATACAGAACTCTGGTGAAGAGACACTTCCTAGGCCAGGTGAATGATTTATAAGGTAATGTTCTGTTAAGATATATTCCAGAGAGAGTCAGGCAGTAGTGCAGTAGGTTAAGCACACGTGGCACAAAGAGCAAGGACCAGGATAAGGATCCCGGTTCCATCCCCACCTGCAGGGGGGTCCCTTCACAGATAGTGAAGCAGGTCAGCAGGTGTCTATCTGTCTTCCCCTCCTCCACTTCTCTCTGTCCTATCCAATATGACAACAATAATAACTACAACAATAAAACAACAAAGGCAGCAAAAGGGAAAATAAATATATTTTTTAAAAGATATATTCCAGAGAAATTCTACAGAAAAGAAAAAAAAATCAAAGAGCTTTACAAAACAAGACCTCTCATTGCTTTGGTCCAAATAACGTCTTCAAATGTAAAAACACTGAGTTTATTAACCTATGTGGGTTTGCCTGATGGGAATTAGAAACCTCGTGAGTTATGATTCCCAGTGAGTAGCCCAAAAATGAGCTTAACAGCTTGTTTATGGCCAATTTGTAATTCCTCTCCCTGGAAGAAAAAGAGACATTCCCTGCCCCTCTGATTTCCTAGTGAAAGAAAACCCATCTCCCATCTCAGACCACCTGCCTTGTGTCTGGTGACAGGCAGATCTGTCAGCTTGGCAAACAGAAATTGTTTGGGCCAAAGAAAGTTTGTATTTTGGAAACTGCAGCACTAGATGCAGCAACAGGCCTCTGCTGTGACACGTTCTCCTGGCAGCTTGGACCCTGGGCCACACAGTCCCTGCAGCCTTCTGTTGGCTCTCAACAGCTGTGCTAGTAGAATCCAGGCCTGAGCAAGGGCCCCAGCCACTTCCCCTTCCCCTGAACTTCACCCAAACACAGCAACTCACAGAGCTGAAAGAGAAGCCAATAAGAAGTAAGGAACATGCAGCAGGTGGTACCATCTGTGCCCAGCTAATTCCAGCCAAAACAATCTGCTCCCTAGAGTTCCCAGTTGTGGAGAAGGGAAGGGAATCTGACAGTGGCAGAGGCAGAGGAGGGGTTGTGGGAGGGCAAATGAAGAGGCCATTATTCCAACGTTCAGCTGGTTGTGGGAGTTGGTGACTGATGCCAGTGAACTATTATCTCTCCCCGTTTCTCTTTAAAACCCTCGGTGGGAGATTCCTCCCAAATGTTGGCAAATCTCAGATCACACACCTGTGAGACAGACATGTAAGCATCACTGTCAGTCTGTCACCACTGAGATGGGAGGGACAAACAACCCCAGAAAAACTGGGGAGCAGAGGCCAACCTGAAGATCGATCGGAGAAAAAATAAAATAAAATAAACCTAAGAGAGAAGCAGGCTTACATTTGTTTTAGTCTTCTTTTCCTAGCAACCAAATTCTCTCCCTTGTGCATGCTCATTCTTTGAAAATTATCCATGGTTTCGGGTAGGATTATATTCCCCATGCTGGATCCCCAGGTTAGCATTTGCTACAATAAAAATCCTATCGCTTGATGGACTTCCTTACGAGGAGCAAAGCTTCTCCCCTGGCACTCTTGCAATCATGGGATGAATAAATGCAAGCAATTCAAAGATAGATCAAATTGTCTGTAGTAATAACTTGCCCTCAAGAGAGTAACAAATACACAGGGCCCATCCTTTGCACAGATGGAGAAGACAGCGATGATTCGAAAGTTCACAGAAAGACCTGTCTGTGCAGTAAGAAAGCCGTACCTACTGCAGTCCATAACCCCAGCACTTTTAAGGTAAGGCAGATTGGCCTCTCACCATCCCTTAGCTTAACTTGTTGATTCTTTTTTTTTTTTTTTTTTTTGCTTTATTGTTGTAGTTAGTGTTGTTGTTGATGTCATTGTTGTTGCATAGGACAATAGGACAGAGAGAAATGGAGAGAGGAGGGGAAGACAGAGAGAGGGAGAAAAAGATAGATGCGAAGCCACTCCCTGCAAGTGGGGAGCCAGGGGCTCTAACTCGGATCCTTATGCAGGTCCTTGTGCTTTGCGCCAAGTGCGCTTAACCTGCTGCTCTACTGCCTGACTCCCTCTTTTTTTTTTAAATTAGTAATTTAATGTTGATTTACAAAATTATAAGATAACAGGGGTATAATTCCATACCACTCCCACTATTCGGTTACAATGTCTCCATTCTCCACACTGGAGACTGCAGTAGATTGCCCAAGACCACAGATATAGGTTGACTGTTATTATTTCTATAACTAGTTCCCAGTGCCTAAAACTAGGTATCAGTGGGGTCAGGTGCTGAAACAAAATCTCAGAAGAACCCAGGATCATCACTCTACCCTATTACTACTAGCCTCCTGCCTACCTATGCCAGAGCATAAGCAAGGAAGTCAGGGCATGCACCATAGCCAACCTCTCATCTCTTTACTAAGAAAACCAAATCCTGGCAGGGGAGATAGCATAATGGTTATGCAAATAGACTCTCTTGCCTGAGGCTCCAAAGTCCCATGCACCACCATAAACCAGAGCTGAGTGGTGCTCTGGTGTTTCTCTCTATGTCTCTCTCTATCTCTATCTTCATCTCTCAAGAAATACAATAAAATAAGTTAAAGAAAACCAAATCCACTTCTATGGTTTTTGTTTGTTTGTTTTATTTTTCTTTCTTACCAGAGCACTATTCAATTCTGGCTTATGGTGGTATGGTGGGATTGAACTTGAATTTGGGACTTGGAGGCTAAGGCATGAAAATCACTTTGCATAACCATTACACTATCTAGCCCTGCCTGCTCCTTACCTTTGAAAGCTAGCATGCCATGCTTTGCATTTGAATTCTAGGTGATGGTATATCATCTTAAAAGCCTGATTTAATTTCCTTTTCTCTAAGCTTTGTGGTATTTTTATATGCCATTAGTCAGCTGTTGCATGTTACTACCAATAACAGTCCCACCTAATGTATTTAATTTGTCCTGAAAATCATAGCACATCTTTACATGCAAAAGAGGTAGCTTTTAACTCCACTCACGACTTCCTCTGTAAATCCATAACCACATTCTTCCTACCCACTGATTGACCTCTGCTTTACTTGGTCCTTACCTGAGAGCATTTCCCAGGACCCTCTGGGGCTGTCTGCAAGGCTCATTCTGGTCACCCTACTTCAGGGATTTTTTTTCAATACCCACAGCTTCAACTCCTGCCTAGATACTAAAGATTCAAAAAGTTCCCATCTTCCTGTGCACAGTAAACCTGTACATCCAAACAAAGAAGGAATATTGCCACCCAATAGATCCAAAGGTACTTTGAGGGCTGAAGAGACAACAAAAAAGTGTCATGCTTGGGGCTCTAAAGTCCCAGGTTCAACCCCCAGCACCAACATAAGCCAGAACTGAGTAATAGTGCCCTGATCCCTTTCTGTGTATCTTTCCCTCTGTATCTTTCTCTCACATTAAAAAAAAAAGTAATAAAAGGGGTCAATTAGTGGAGAAGCTGGTCAAGCATACACATTACAGTGTGCAAGTACTCAGGTTCAAGCCCCTGGTCCCCACCTGCAGAAAGAAAGCTTCACAAGTGGTGAATCAGGGCTGCAGATGTCTGTCTCTTTCCCTCTCTATCCCCCCTCTCAGTTTTTCTCTGTCTCTATACAAAAATAAATAAACATTACATATATACATATATATGTATATGTAATGTATATATATATGTATATATACATATATGTTTGTTTATATATGCATATATATGTGTTTGTTTATATGTTTATATATATATACTTTTTTCTTTCTTTTTGTTTTTGTTTTGGCCTCCACGGTTATCGCTGGGGTTTGGTGCCTGCACTGGAGGTCATCTTCCCCATTTTTTGTTGCTCTTGTTGCTCTTGTTGTTGTTATTATTGTTATTATTACTGTTGGTGTTGGATAGGACAGAGAGACATCGAAAGAGGAGGGGGAAACAGAGAGAAAGATAGACACCTGCAGACCTGCTCCACTGTGAAGCAAACCCCCTGTAGGTGGGGAGCCAGGGGCTCGAACTTGGATCCTTATGCTGGCCCTTGTGCTTCACAGCATGTGTGCTTAACCCACGGTGCTGCAGTTTGGCCCCCTAAAAATATATATTTAAAATAATAAAATAGGAACTGGATGGTGGTACACTTGATTGAGTGCACACATTATAATGTGCAAGGACCCAGGTTCAGGCCTCCAGTCTCCTCCTGCTGAGGGGAAGCTTCACAATGGGTGAAATAGTGCTGCAGTTGTTTTTTCTAATTTTTTATTGGTGATTTAATATTAATTTACAAGATTGTAAGGTGATAAGGGTTTAATTCCATACAGTTACCACCACCAGAATTCCGTGTCTCATACCTCCCCATGGAAACTTCCCTATTGTTTACCCCTTTGAAAGTATGGACCAGACTTTTGCTTCCCCACTGGACATGGACATTGGCAGGTTGATCCATATCCCCAGCTTGTTTCTGTCTTTCCCTAGTGGGGTAGGGCTCTAGAGAGGTGAGCTTCCAGGAAGCATTGGTGAGGTCATGTGCCAAGAAAAGTCAGGATGGAATCATAGTAATATCTGGAACTTGGTGGCAAAAATGCAATAAGATGGAAAGCAGGACAAAGTATTTAATGAGCAGGAACCATAAAGTAGGAATAGAATAGATAAAAATGGGAACCTTAGGGTGGAAGGAAGATAGGAAGTCTATTTTTATGGTTCTTATGAGCTTATGTCTTGGTATTCTTTGCTTGAGCTTGATAGCTAACATGGGGGTGAACTAGAAATATTGTCTGGGAAGATGATGTCAGACTTGAGAGTAGAACTAGGAAGCAGGATTAGGGCAGAGAGTTGCTCATAAACTTGAAAAAATATGTAAATATAAATGCAATTAACTATTTAATTATGCAATATAAATGCAATTAACTACTTACCACAATGACCTGATCCTAGGACCATATCTATTCATATTTAGCACTGGAGCCTATACAACTTCTGAGTCTCTGTCAGACTGAGCTCACAGTCCATGGTCATATCTGGGAACATTTTAGGCTGCATTCACTTCAGAACCAGTCTTCCTCAAATGTCAGAGTAGACTGACCCAGCCTCCCTTCAGAGAGTGGGGCAGTTCATAACATGGCTAGTTCATAATGAGGGTACAGTCTTGAAGAAGCCAACAAAAGGGTTCCCAGTAATGATGTTCCCAGTGGCAGTGACTAGTGATGATGGTAGAAGAGGGCTAGATTAGGGGTCTAGGCTCATGTTATCCCCAACAGCTTCTTAGCTCCCCTACAACAGCCCCAACTTCACCTCATCCTAACACAGCAGGGCATGAACCTTTCATTGAGGAATTATGAAGAAGCTAGCAGACAAAAGGATGCTACCTTTTGGGCTCTTCAAAGAGATTTCACTAGGTGAGAGACAGCTAGAAGTGAAACCACAATGTGCAAGACCGTAACACAACCACACACACAAAAAAATTTCACTATGTCTTTCATATATACTCTGCTTTAAGAATATTTCATCATAGCCTTAACAACTGTTATGTTACATCATTAAAAAAAAAATGCTGGAAAAGTGTGTGCTCCAGGGAAACAACTTTTCTTTTCCTCTTCACATCATGCCTGTATTTCACTCATCATTTCATAAATCACCCCATATTCCTTTTTTGGCCAAAAATGAACTTTTGATACAGTTTTCTTTTGCTTTCCTGTTTTTCTTCTCCAACTTACCTGTGGAAGTTTCTTCAGGGAAAGAGCGATGTTATCTTCGTGGTTCTATATCCTAGTGATTTACTGTCACAAAATCCTACTTTAACTTAATTTATTCACTTGTACAGATGTGGTCATGCCAAAGCCTTACTCAAAAATTCATCAGTGCCATAATAGGACCTTGCCCTCAACATGGATCAACAATGATAGAGAATGTTCCATCCTCCGAAGGAAGGCTGGATAACATACTCTATATTCCACCTGAGGAAGATGGGTCCTGAAATGGGGACAGCTTGGAACGTGATCTACAGGGAAGCAGAGGTCACATAGGCTCTTAAGCTGAATATGGGCCCCAGATCACATCAAATTGATGGGGTTTACAGTCAACAATATTTATATACCTTTCCCATATTTGGGAGCTACTCTCTTCCCTGATCCAGCTTTCTGGTCCTTTTTCCAGCCAAGACATCATCTCCCCAGATAATAGCTAGGATCCATCTGCATATCAGATGTCAGGCTTAGAAAAAAAAAAAAACTAGTATAGTTATGGACCTTTTGGAATATAACTAAAATAGGACTACTAACTCTCAACAAAATGGAGACTCCCCAACTCTTCATCTGAACTATTCCAACCTTTAGGTTCATGATTAATCAACGGTTTGTTTGGCCTATATGTTAACTATTCAGCCACCAGGTTCCAGATGCTAACATGATGCCAACCAGACTTCCATGGGCAGATGACCCCACCAATGTGTCCTGGAGCCCCGCTTCCCAGAGTCCCGCCTCACTAGGGAAAGAGAGAGACAGGCTGGGAGTATGGATCCACCTGCCAACACCCATGTTCAGCAGGGAAGCAATTACAGAAGCCAGACCTTCCACCTTCTGACGACTGATGATTTTTTTTTTTTAAACCAGAACACTCCATAGCTCTGGCTCATGGTGGTGTGGGGATTGAATCAGGGAATTCAGATCCTCAGGTACAAGAGTCTCTTTGCAAAACCATTATTCTATCTACCCCCACCACTGACATTTTTTTTTTAACTTTTAGTTATAAAAAGGAAACACTGACAAAACCATAGGATAAGAGGGGTACAACACCACACAATTCCCACCGCCAGAACTCCTTATCCCATCCTCTCCCCTGATAGTTTTCCTATTCTTTATCCCCCTGGGAGTATGGACCCAGGATCATTATGTCATTATGGGGAGCAGAAGTATAGCACACAGTCACCTTAGGACCCAAACTTGAGTGCCCAGCTGCCACATAGGGTTACTATACATGAAGAGAAGCAGTGCTGTGAAGACTTTTTCCTCTCTCTCTCTCTCTCTCTCTTTCTTTCTCTCTCTCTCTCTCTCTCCATCTAAAAAAAAAAAAAGGAAAGGAAAGGAAAGGAAAGGAAAGGAAAGGAAAGGGAAGGGAAGGGAAGGGAAGGGAAGGGAAGGGAAGGGAAGGGAAAGAAAGGAAAGGAAAGGAAAGGAAAGGAAAGGAAAGGAAAGGAAAGGAAAGGAAAGGAAAGGAAAGGAAAGGAAAGGAGGCAGGAGGGAGCATCTGCCTTGAGTAGTCAAATCACAAAGTTACAAAGCCCTGTGGTTCACTAATACACCCAAAATATAGTTGTCTACCTGGATTCAACCCACATAGCTTTCATGAGCGGACTTCTCCTTGCCTTCCTTTCTGTCTCCTCTCTTCTCCCCTCTAACTGTATTGTCCTAGACACACTCTTTCTATTTGCCTTTTGTCCTTCAGAACATAGCTCAAGGACCACGTCCCAAGACAACCTTTTCTGAACCCCTGATCTAGGATGTTCCTCCTCCCGGCTTTTATAAGTGTCTTGCATGTATTCATTAATGCACTTACTCAAAGATTGAGTTCCAATGGCAGCGTGCGCCCAGAAGGTCAGCCTGTACATATTCTGATTCCAGCACCCTGCACAAAGCCTGAAACACAGCAAGAACCAAGGAAATGTGTGAGTCTTCCGGAAAGAGGCTGTCTGCAGTGTCTAGACCTCCAATGACCCTGTCATTAGTCCAAGAGAAGGACAAGACAGTGACAAGACAGAAAATAGCATAGTAAGTACGTGATGGCAAAAAATAAGAAACTGTGGAAGGACCTTAGCACAATTCAGAAACTAGCACTTAATGCATTTGAACACTTTTTTTTCCTTTAAACTATTTTCAAGACTCTATTGAAGCACAGGTTTTACTCACATGGATTAACAACTTTACTTCTCAAAGAGCCACTAATTGCAATAGCAGAACCAGATGCCATTGAAGTATAAAGAAATTTCAGATTGACTGAAGTATAAAAGTGGTCAGACAAAACTCTCTCCAACCCAAGTGAGATAGATTAAACGGAGACCAGCTGTGGCCTAGAAGGGATGCAGTGACTAGACTGTCTGACCTGTGAGCATGAGGTCCCGAGTTCAATCCCAGCACCTCTTGTGCCAGAGAAGTCCTCTGGACCTTTCTCTATCTCCCGCTCTTTGTAAAGAAATAAATTTAAAAGTCTATTAAAGGGAGACCTGAATAAATGCGCTTCTTACCTAATACTGAATGTGAGCATAGACTTTAAGCTAGTTGAGTAGTGACTCAGAGGAGGAACATGAACAGCATAAAAAAGGAAGATGCCTAGAGTAATCTGAGATACTTTTTCTTCTGCTTCTCTGGAACTTGAATTATCTCAGCTTCCTGACAAAGTTTTGCTAATACCTGTAACTTACACTAAGTATTAGCAAAGCGACAGCAATTTTGTGTGGGCCAGAGGTAAACTTGTGTCTGGCCTGCAATGAAAGATAGTGAGAGGCCTGAGGAACTAGTGAGGTTTATTTGTTTGTTTGTTTGTTTGTTTTTGCCACAACATTGATCAGCTAGTGCCATGTTTGAACCTGGCTTGAAGGTCTTTTTATATAACACTATGCTATCTCCATAGGCCCCACTACTAAGTTTTAAACAAAATGAGTCATGTGCATATGTCACAGGGAAGGTGAATCTGGAATCAGTGTAAGTTCTGTATGAGTGATAGACTCAAAGATGCTTACATGTAGAGTTTGAGTTTTTCCATGCTAGAACCCTCTGTATGAGTGATAGACTCAAAGGTGCTTACATGTAGAGTTTGAGTTTTTCCATGCTAGAACCCACTGTTCTAAACCTTCCATGTTTAGAGAACTGCAAAAAACTGTAAAAGAGGAAGCAGATGCCATCCTTGCTTTGGACAGTGTACAAGTGTTTCAATGAAGTGAAGACTATGGATGGTCATAGATAGAAAAAATAACTATTTGCCAATAGGAATTCTTGGAAGCTACCGAGGAAATAGCTCAATTTACAAAGCATTGAACTTTCATGTCTGAGGTTCCCTGCACTGCTTGTGATAGACTGGTGCTCTAGACTCTCTCTCTCTCTCTCTCCTCTGTCTCTCTCCTCTCTGCTTCATGTGAAACTCTCTCATATGTAATAAACAATAAAAATATATATTTTACATAAAAAGGCAATCCTCTGAAGACAAGTATTATATAAACTGAATTTTCCTGATGGTCAAACAGTGGTGCACCTGGTCAAGTATATGAGTTACAATGCACAAGGACCTGGGTTCAAGTCTTTGATCCCCAACTACAGGGGCAAAGATTCATGAGAGGTGAAGTAGTACTGCAGGTGTCTCTCTTTCCTGCTCTCTATCTTCTCCTTCTCTCTCGAGTTCTAACAACAAAAAAAGAATAAATAAATAAATAGCTTTTTTAAAAATGGAACTTTTTAAGGACCACTGACAATTATATATTTTTTTCCAGCCACTATATTGATGCTTGGAAAATTTTATCAGCCAATTTTGTCCAAGAATATGAAACCCACAGAGCATGAAGATATAAATATTTATCTGGGTTGATAGATAACATTGGCATCCCTTGGAATCAACATCAGAAACTTCTTTCAAAGTACAGCCCTGAATATGTCCTAATATGATGTCTTTGAAAGTCACTTCTCTTTATTTCTCACAAAGTTGCTTGTAGGGTGCATCTGGCTGTTTTTCTCCTAGAACTAAGTATGGCTAAGCCAGAACATTTATTTAATTATTCATCACTCCAGCCTTTTTTTTTTCAGATAGAAAGACAGAGATAGGAGGAGAGAAAGAAAGAAAGAAAGAAAGGAAGAAAGAGAGAGAGAAAAAGGAAGGGAGGAAGGAAGGAAGGGAGGAAGGAAGGAAAGAAGGAAGGAAGGAAGGAAAGAAAGAAGAGGAGGAAGACTCCATGGCACCAAAGCTTCCCTCAGTGCTGTGGAGGTTAGACTTGAACCTGAACCATGCTCATAACAACAACAACAAAAAATGTACATTATCTAACTGAGCTATCATGCAGGCCCTAAGCCAGAATGTTGAAACTGATGGTTCTGATACAGTTTCTTTATTAGTCAAATGGGTTGTAAAGAATTCTTGGGGGTGGTGGGGGATGTACCTTGTTGAGCATACACATTACCATGCACAAGGATCCTGGTTTGAGTCCCTGCTCCCTGCCTACAGGGGGGTCACTTCAGGACCAGTGAAGCAGGTCTTCAAGTGTCTCTCTTCCTCTCTATTTCCTCCTCCTCCTTTATCAATTCCTTTCTGTTTTTTTTTTTATATTTTATTTATTTATTTATTTATTTATTTTCCTTTTTATTGCCCTTATTTTTTTCATTGTTGTGGTTATTATTATTGTTGTTGTTATTGATGTTGTTGCTGGATAGGATAGAGAGAAATGGAGAAGGGAGGGGAAAACAGAGAGGGGGCAAGAAAGACAGCTACTTGCAAACCTGCTTCACTGCTTGTGAAGCAACACCTCTGCAGGTGGGGAGCCGGGGGCTCAAGCCAGGATCCTAACGCCGGTCCTTGTGCTTTGTGCCAAGTGCACTTAACCTGCTGCGCTACCACCCGACCCCCACCAATTCCTTTCTGTCCTAATAAAATAGGAAGAAAAAAAGAATTGCCGCTGGAAGCAGTGGGTTCATAGGGCCAACACCGAAGTCCAGCGATAACTATGGTGACAATAAACAATTAATTAATTTTTTTAAAAAGGAATTCTTGGCTTGGGGGCCGAGTGGTGGCACACCTGGTTGAGCTTCACAAGTGGTGAAGCAGTGCTGCAGATGTCTCTCCCCTCTCCATCTCCCCCTTCCCTCTCAGTTTCTCTCTGTCCTTATCCTAAGTAAATAGATAAATAAATATCATTTAAAAGAAGAATTCTTAGGCTGATCCCTAAAACGCTGATGTGGAAGAGAGCCTGGATAAAGGAGCTTTCCCTGCTTAACAGAAGCAGCTTTGTGTCTGTTCACTGAAAATCTGCTTTCTTAAAAAAAAAATTTTTTTTTCAAATTTATTTTATCTAAATGAAACAGTGAGAAAGAGAAAACAAGAGCATCATTCAGGCATGCGTGGTGGCCAAGATCAAACCCAGGGCCTCACACATGCAAGTCCCATGCCCCACCACTGAATCTCCATCCCAGTGTGTGTGTGTGTGTGTGTGTGTGTAAATATGGATTCAAGTCTCAGCTTTGTTCCTTTCTGTATAATTACCACACACTTCTTCTTCTAGCGTTTGCCCTTCTTCCGCAGCCAGTCAACAGCGTCAGGTTGAGCCTGATGTAAAGTTTCAAGACCTCCTTTGAATCTGGAGAGGTGGCAGTCGTTGACTATGTGGGTCATAGTCTGTCTGGAGCCGCAGGGGCAGTTCGGGTCGTCTCTGGCTCCCCAGCGATGGAACATAGCGGCGCACCGGCCATGGCCTGTTCCATAGCGATTGAGGAGGGCCCAATCCTAACGTGCTAGGTCAAAGCCGGGTTGACGCTTGCAGGGGTCTGTGATGAGGTGTTTGTTCTTTACCTCAGCTGACTGCCAACTGTTTCCAAGAGACTGGAACAGAGAAGTTCAGTGTAGGCATAGGGGACCAGATTGTGTGATGAGACATCAAGCGTTGGACAGGGTGGGCGAAGATAAACGCGTATATTGGCAGGTCCAGTCGAGCGAAGACATGGGAAATGAACTTAGATGATGCCGCATCCCTACGAATATCTGGCGGGGCGATGTTGCTAAGAACTGGCAGCCATGGAACCAGCAGCCATGGAACCCTAATCTGTAGGGAAAACTGTGAGGATGTGGTAGAGCCTGGCAGGGTTTGACATGAGGGGTGCGTCCGTCCTGTCAGTCTCTCTCTATGAAGAAGTTGAACAAGGCGGGGACACAAGAACCCCAAAGGATTACCATGTCATGTCAGACTCCCTACCTCACAAAACATCCTGCATTTTCCTGCCTCCAGGAACCCGGCATTCCTTAAAACATTAAGCCTGCTCCATCCTGCATTCCTTGATACTATGGCTCATCCTTTTATTACCTACATATCTATCTTCTGCTTTGTCTTACAAATGACTAAAGGTCTCCTTCCAAATTCCCCAAAGGGTACTATTAATCCTACCAGTTAAACCCCTAGCAACAGTTGCTAAGGAAGCCCCCTACCATTCCCAGCCCCTTTCACCTTTCTCTGTCCCTTTCCTAACTATGTAGGATATTGTCAAGCCACTTCCGTTTCTGACTTGTCTATGCCCTTGTCCGGCTGGGGAAGTGCAGGCAGAGTGGGAGGCTGATACCGGCCATTGCGGTTTGCATCACATGGCTTAACCAGGTGTGCTACCACCCGATTCTGGGGCGTTCAAATGAATAAAGATTTGAATTTCCTTGACTCCATGAGCTTGGTTCCTGGGTCATCTCTCTCATGTCACTAGCTCGACACTAACCAATTCCGCCACTGGAGCTCCTGCTTTGTTCCTTTAAAAAATATATATATTTATTTATTTCCTTTTTGTTGCCCTTGTTGCTTTTATTGTTGTTTTGGTTATTATTGTTGTTTTATTGATGTCGTCCTTGTTGTATAGGACAGAGAGAAATGGAGAGAGGAGGGGAAGACAGAGGGGGGAGAGAAAGATAGACACCTGCAGACTTGCCTCATCACCTGTGAAGTGACCCCCCTGCAGGAGGAGAGTCGGGGGCTCGAACCGGGATCCTCACACTGGTCCTTGCACTTTGCACCTTGTGTGCTTAACCTGCTGTGCTACCGCCCGACTCATGCTTTGTTCCTTTCTAACTGTGGTGCTGGCCAAGTTACACCATTAAGGCACATGTTGCCTACTTTTCAATACAAGTAATAGGGTCACTTTTTCACAGGGAGAGTGTGAGAAATAATGTGGCAACAGACAAGAAGACTACTTGCTCATAATCAGTATGGCAGTCACTGGTCAAGGGGCAAAGTGTTCAGTGTTTATTTAGCATCAACTCTCCTTCTGACTGCCTTCCACATTATCCTGTCTTCCCTTTTGGGTTTGAGCTGAAGTTTTCCTCAGAAAATCTATTGCTATCATTAGGTCCACAGAGAGGCCTCTAAAAGTGACAAAATAATTTCCAGTACTTAGAAATTTTCCAGCATGTACTTTTTTTTTTTTAGGGGATGGGGATTGTCTCAAGATTCATCCTCAATGAGACCCTTTGTTTCCTGGTGGGCGTTAGCCTCTCATTGCTGATTATTGTCAATGCTTGACAATTATCAGTCTGAGGACAGGCCTGAGAGAAGGAGAAATGAGGAGGTTGGTTCGTGCCGATTCAAGATATGTGTGTGCCTCTGCTGCTCTGAATAGATAATCCAGCACGATAACAAAGTAGTCACAAGGGTAAACCTTTGTAACAAAGCTCTCTCTCTCTCTCCATATTTTAAAGATATTCTTCATTTTTTATTATCTTTATTTATTTGATAGAGACAATCAGATATCAAGAGGGGTGGAGGAAATAGAGAGGAAGAGAGACAGACACTTACAGACCTAATTCACCACTTATGATGCTTGCCTCCTGCAGGTGGGGGACCAGGGGCTTGAACTTGGGTCCTTGCACATTGTAAAATGTGCACCACCACCCAGCCCCTAAAGAGAGACTTTCAAGCAAGAGACAACCTTGTCTGTCAGACTAATCAGTTCATAAGAAGCATGTCTTTCAGAACTTGAAAAAAAAGACTTAGGAAGGGAAGTTGCTGGAGATGAAAGCTGTTGATCCAAATAGCAGGAAAAGTTCATTTATGATAGTTGCTTTCCTTTAGCTAATTTTAATTCTGATGAATACGAGGTTTTCTATGGTACTTCTTGTTCTTTTAGTCTCTGTTTTCAGTTTTGCTGTCCCAGGCAAGTTTTTTTTTTTTTTTTTTTTTTTTTTTTGCCTCCAGATTATTGCTGGGGCTCAGTGCCTGCACCATGAACCAACTGCTCCAAGAGGCCATTTTTCCCCCTTTTGTTGCCCTTGTGGTTGTAGCCTTGTTGTGGTTATTATTGTTATTGTTGATGTCGTTCGTTGTTGGATAGGACAGAGAGAGATGAAGAGAAAAGGGGAAGACAGAAAGGGGGAGAGAAAGACACCTGCAGACCTGCTTCACCACCTGTGAAGGAACTCTCCTGCAGGTGGGGAGCCGGGGGCTGGAACCCGGATCCTTATGCTGGTCCTTGCGCTTTGCGCCACGTGCGCTTAACCCGCTGTGCTACCGCCCAATCCCCCATAAGTACTTCTTTTTTGTTAATGTTTTTTTTAATTTTTAAATTATTTTATTTATTTATTTATTTATTTATTTATTTATTCCCTTTTGTTGTTTGTCCTTGTTGTTTTATTGTTGTTGTTGATGTCGTTGTTGTTGGATAGGACAGAGAGAAACGGAGAGAGGAGGGGGAGACAGAGAGGGGGAGAGAAAGACACCTGCAGACCTGCTTCACCGCCTGTGAAGCGACTCCTCTGCAGGTGGGGATCCGGCGCTCGAACCCGGATCCTTCTGCCAGTCCTTGTGCTTTGCGCCACCTGCGCTTAACCCGCTGCACTACCGCCCGACTCTCCCCTCCACCCCCCCCCCCCCCCCGCAAGTACTTCCTAAGTTTCTGTGAAAACAACATTCTATTTTTGTCGAGGCTTTGCCATTCCGAGCTGACTTCTTCAGAGAGAAAGAAAGAGATAAGGGTAGAGATAAAAGATAGATAGATAGATAGATAGATAGATAGATAGATAGATAGATGATAGATAGATAGATAGATATGGAAAACAGCACTGAAGCTCCTTCCAGTGCAGTGGGGTTCAGGTTTGAACCTGCATCTTGTATATGACAAAGTAGGCACACTATCCAGGTGAACAATTGAATATTTTTTCTGACCCAACATGACATAATTTCAAGTCCATGTTAACATATATTTCCATAAAGATTGACTTGGAAAATGTATGTAGTAGAATCAAATGGTGGCATACCTGGTTGAGTGCACATGTTATAATGTACAAGGACCCAGGTTTGAGGCCCTACTCCCCACCTGCAGGGGGGAAAGCTTCACAGGTGGTGAAGCAGTATTGCAGGTGTCTCTCTGTCTCTCTCCCTCTCAATCTCCCCCTTCCCTCTCCATATGTGGCTATCTCTATCCAATAAATAAATAAAGATAACTTTTAGAAAGGAAGAAAGAAGGAAGGAAAGAGAAAGAGAGAAAGAAAGAAAGAAAGAAAGAAAGAAAGAAAGAAAGAAAGAAAATGTCTGTAGAGGGAAAACTGAAAGACCATTCTTATTACAAATGTATAAAGATTTTATAGATTAAGCAATAGTTAAACATACAGATAGTGTACTAAAAACAACAATTAACAGTGAATTAGAATTAAATTAGCTTCTGCCACTTATCTAGCTACTTCCTGTTTCTCAGACATTCTAAATAGGTGGGATGCCTTGATACATTCTGATGACCTGATGGCAAGATACATCCTCAGACTGTGTTAAAGTAAGTCATGGAGTGGCACAGCGGTAAATCTCTGGACTTAGAAACATGAGGTCCTGAATTCAGTTTCTGGTACTGCCTATCTCAGAATGCTACTCTGGTCTCTCATCTCTCTCCCTCTTTCTTGCACATTTGTACTCTCCTTAAGTAAAATAAAAATTTGTGACCAGGTAGTGGTGCACCCAGTTAAGCACATATATTATTAGGCAAAAGGATGAATTAGTTCGTATGAGTTATCTCTTTCGGAACTGAGTCCCTACCTTGAGGGGGGAAGCCTCGTAGTGGTGAAGCAGGGCTCCAGGTGTCTGTCTGTCTGTCTGTCTGTCTGTCTGTCTATCTATCTTCTCCTCCTCTCTTAATATCTCTCAGTCCTATAAAACAAAACAAGTGGGGAGAAGAGGAAAAAATGGCTGTTGGGAGTGGTGAATTCATTGTGCAGACATCGAATCCCAGCAATAACCTTAGTAGAAAAATAAATAAGTAAATAATATGTTTAAATAAAATAGGTTATTGGTAAACAAGTATTTACGTATTACTAGTAAATACTAGTCCATATGCTATTCAAGAAGAATAGATGTGTCATAAAATGAGGAATCTCATGGGCAAAGATACTGTTTGAATGAAGAGAGAATGAGAGGCCATTCTCTCTCTTACCCCTGAAAAATGTAAGGCATTTTCCTAGGTCATCTTGAGAAGCTTTCAGAGAAGAAGGGGCATTTGAGTTTGGTGTCAAAAATTCAGAAGGAATTCATCAAATTGAAAAGACAGGATAATATTCAATTGTAGGGGCTTGGGAGAGGCTCAGTGTAGTATGGTAAAGGAGTCATGAGCTCACAACCTCTGAGCTGATAGTCACAAGTTCCTTTGAATGGAATCTAAGGTAGACTTTATACTTAAACAAAAGTTCCAAACTGAAATAGATAAGATCATGTCTTTTTCTCTCAGTATAGGCAGCCTATTTCCTCACAGATTACTAGTGAAGAACTAAATCAAGTTGTGTAGATATGAACTATAGTGCTAATAAACTATCTCTTTTTAAATTTTATTATTATTATTACCACCAGGGTTATTGTTAGGGCTCAGTGCTTGTACAAAGCCACAACTCTCAGTGGCCATTTTTCTCTCTTTTTCTTTTCTTTTTTCTTTTACAGAACAGAGAAAAATTGAGAGGGGTGGGGGAGATAGAGGGCATGATAGAAAGACAAACACCTGCAGACCTGCTTTAGCACTCAGAAAGCTTCCCCCCTGCAGGTAGAGACCAGGAGCTTGAAGCCAACTAAGTGCCAGAGCAAGGCAGTGTGCGTGCTCAACTGGGTATAACACTGCCTGCTTCCATGAACAACCTTCTTGTGCGACAGGTGAGAATGGAACGACAGTCACTTTGAGTTTCCCTCTGCCCAATACAGATAAATATGACCGAAATGTAACCATCAGAGAGACATGTAAGTACCTCATTGATAGTTCATTTCCACTTAGATTTGACCTTTCACCTAAAGCAACACCTTTTAGTGACTTCCAGATGTGAAGGCTTTCCGGTTAATTGAGAAGACGGAAACCTCATTTCCCATAGGTTATTTGAATAAATGAATAGTGAATTGTAAGAACAACATTGCAATATTCTAAATAATCAGTGAAATACTTGAGGACATAATTTTTTTTACATTTTTATTGAGGTAGGTTAATGCTTTACGGTGTACTCAGTCATTAATACATTGGTAGGATTTCTCATCTCTCTGTTAAGTTCCCATTGGAGTAAAGTTCTTGTGCCAGCTCCCCTTCCTGAAAACAACATTTCAAAGTGTGCTTCTCTAACAGGAAATCAAATAGCTTGACACAAGGAACCACAACTGTGTATCTAGACTGCAGCGGATTTGTATGCTGTGGAGTGATAAATAATGTTCACTGCCCTTTGCTAGTTAAACTGTCCTTTATTATCGGCTCCTTATTTCCACTCCTAATTCTTGAAGAACAATTTCCTACAAACGTATTAACTCTTTAGCAGTTTTAAGCATAAGAATTCTTTTACAGTGTCTGATACCAACATTTAGTAAGTAGCATTTGCCCTTGTCCTTAATTGTAACCCACATTTAATAGGCTTATTGCCATCAATGGAGATAAAAATAAACTTACCACCAATTTCATCTACATCTGGGAGTTGGGTGGTAGCGCAGCGGGTTAAGCGCCCATGGCGCAAAGCACAAGAACTGGTGTAAAGATCCTGGTTCGAGCCCCCAGCTCCCCACTTGCAGGGGAGTCGCTTCCCAAGCGGTGAAGCAGGTCTGCAGGTGTCTATCTTTCTCTCCCCCTCTTTGTCTTCACCTCCTCTCTCTGTTTCTCTCTGTCCTATCTAACAATGGCGACAACAATAACTACAACAACAGTAAAAACAAAAAGGGCAACAAAAGGGAAAATAAATAAATAAAAATTTTAAAAAGTGACTACTTCTATTAGGACTATTTCACACTATTATAATGGAAAGAACCTACAGAGTCAATAATCATAATACTGTAACATAATATGACAGATTGCAAGAGTCTTAATAATCAATTAATCTTCTGCCTAATTCATTTCATTAAAGAATTAGTAGAATGTGTTTAATTTAAAAAGCAGATATTTTGGATCGGGAGACTTTTTTTTGTATTATTTTATCATGCTCATTTAGCCTTTGGGGGAATATAAAATTCTCTATTAATGATGTTGACCCATCGAATCTCTGTATGTATGGCAATGTTTTAGGCTGCTGAGTCATAGGATGTGAATACTGGATAGTTTTAGATAATGGCCACCAGCAGAAATGCAATCAATCAGGAAACTATATCCATATGACTCTCATAGTGTCCAAAGTCAAAGATGAAGCACTGCATTGTTACTGATTTCTCCTTCCTTGATGTCCCTAGCCTCTCCTCTCCTCTCTCCCCTCGCCTGTCTCCTTCATCTTTCTTTGCTTCTCTACTTCTCCAATCAGTGCTAAAAACTAGTCAACTGTCTATCTTAAGGATACAATTTGAAAGAATACAGGCACCCTATCCTTATGTTTACAGCAGCATTGTTCATAATAGCCAAACTATGGGACCACTGATGGGCATTTAGGCTGGTTCCATAGTTTGACTATATACTAAGACAGGATTTTCTTATAGCACCCATCTTTCCTAAAATTCTTTTGTGTATGACACTGATATATTTATATTAAAAACTATATATTTCTATTTTCTTTCAAAAATCAAAGTTCATATAGATTCCTTTTTGGACAGAATTTAGAGCAAGAAAGATAGATGAGTGTTGGGCTAGTGA
Source organism: Erinaceus europaeus (assembly GCF_950295315.1). Taxonomy (NCBI): domain Eukaryota; kingdom Metazoa; phylum Chordata; class Mammalia; order Eulipotyphla; family Erinaceidae; genus Erinaceus; species Erinaceus europaeus. Next base: position 63,403,501 of record NC_080179.1, on the reverse strand, counting down.
GCTGCCCATGCAAGAGGGTACCTACTGAGTACTACTGTACTGGAGCAAATGTAGACACTATAGACTCTCTCCTAGCTGAAAATGTCCTCTCAGAGGAGTGGAGTTCAGTGACGCCAGGGGGAAAAAAAGAAAAAGATAATGAGTGCAATTAGAGGTTGAAGAGAATCCATGTTATGTGGAAAGAGTCAGTTAAAGGTAAGACTTGTTTAGGGAGTGGGCAGTGTCAACTCCAGTAGAGTGAAAATGTTACAGAGTGCAAGGAGCCTGGTTCAAGCCCCCACCTGCTAGAGAAAAGCTTCATGAGAGGTGAAGTAAAGCTGCTGGTATCTCTCTTTCTCTCTCCCTCTCTCTCTTCCCTGTCTCAATTTTTCTCTGTCTCTATCCAAAATAACAAATAAAATTAAATTAAAAAAAACTATCTGGAGGGAGTGCTCAGTGATAAAGAATATGTTTTAGGGCAGAGAGTAAATAGTATGATGGTTATGCAAATAGACTTCCATGTCTGAGGCTCCAAAGTCCCAGGTCCAATCCCCTGCACCACCATACTCCAGAGCTGAGCAGTGCTCTGATTAAAATATGTGGGGTGTGTGTGTGTGTGTGTGTGTGTGTGTGTGTGTGTGTCCCTGAGTTTGTTGCCTAACACATCTTCCCACTATGCATCCCAAAAGGGAAAGGTTCTTTCCTGTTTTCTTTAGACCCAGAACTTTAGGCCAAGGTCTACATTGTAAAATGAAAGTTTGAATTTCTGCTCAACTTAGACAACCCAACCTACAAATGGATGGATATTATCTACCTTCTAGGGTGATGGTATGGACATTAAGTTAAGTAACAAGACACAGATATGCAATAGAAAATAAATAATAAATAAATTTCCTTAGCCATGTTTGAAAGAGCTAAGTATTTCACCAGCTAGCTTACATCTCTGGCAGAAAATGCTTGTGACAAATTATTTCATGTAAAAAGCAACAGATGCTACTGTTTTTCTTGCCAGCATCTATTCCTCATTTCTTCCCTCTGACTAGACGTCTGATGTGGTACAAGTAGGAGACAGCAGGAATCTAAAATAGAGATATCTTGCAGAAGGATTCATTCTCCTCAGTCCTAACTGGCTAAGCTTCTGTCAGTGCCCAGTGGCCCTACTCACCATGTGATCTTTCCTGCCAATAAGAGCAAAGGAGATGAGCAGTGCAGGTCCCCTTGAAAGAATATCTTCACTGACCTCAAGACAACATCTTCCTATGCATCTTTTCCTTTCCACCTCCTCCCCCCCAAGTTTTGAAATAAACCCTGGAAAGACAAGATGTTTAGCAATGGAGTTTCGTCCATAAAACCACTCAGAGAGCAAAAGCAAAAGATACAAAGAGGCTGGGTCACCAGTGACATTGTATCCATTCACCCTCCCTCCTGCTATCTTCTCATCTCATTTTATTGTTTTCTCTGCTACCATGTTATTAATGGCTACCATATCTGTAAAACAAATCTACCATTTCCTGGTAGTCTTTTTTTTTCCTTGCTTTTTCTTTTGATAGAGAGTGAAAGACTTCTTTCTACCCTAAGATCCCTACTCCCATATGCTCTATTCCAACTTTTTTTTAAAAAATATTTTATTTATTTATTCCCTTTTGTTGTCATTGTTTTATTGTTGTAGTTATTATTGTTGTCATTGTTGTTGGATAGGACAGAGAGAAATGGAGAGAGGAGGGGAAGACAGAGGGAGGGATAGAAAGATAGACACCTGCTTCACCACTTGTGAGGTAACTCCCCTGCAGGTGGGGAGCCAGGGCTCGAACCGGGATCCTTGCTCTGGTCCTTATGCTTAGCACCACCTGAGCTTAACCCGCTGTGCTACAGCCCGACTCCCCTATTCCAACTTTTTTATTCCTGTTGATTAATCTTTTCGTACTGCTTTATATCTTACCAATGTTCAGCCACCAAGCTGCAGAGGCTACTATGATTTCATCCTGAATTCCCTGGGAAGATGACCTCACCAATGTGCCCTGGAACCTCACCTCTCCAGTGCCTTAGTCCACTAGGGAAAGATAGAAACAGGTAGGAGGTATGGATTGACCTGCCAATACCCATATCCAGTGCAGAAACAAATAAAAAAGCCAGAAATCCCATCTTCTGCACCCCAAAAAGAATTTTGGTCCATACTCCCACTGGAGAAAAAATGATAGCAGGAAGATGACAAGAGGGCTATCCATCCGAGGTCTCTCTCCATCAAGATCCGGAGAGAGAAGAGGAAAAAAGGAGAGACATTGGAAGTAGTAATAAGTGTATGTGTGACTTGGGAAGGAAGAGAAGATGGGACCATAGAAATAAATGGGCAAATATATACAGATATAGACAGATAGTTGTAGAGATAATGAGTAACCTGTACCTACAACCTTAGGGGAACTACTATAGCTTCCAATGGACGGAATGGAGATACAGAACTCTGATGGTGGGAATGATGTGGAGTACCCCGTTACCTTATAATTTTGTAAATCAACATTAAATCACTAATAAAATAATAATTTAAAAAAGAGAATAAAAGAGCAAGAGAGAGATGGAAAGACACCTGTAGTTCTTCTCCACTGCTCATGAAGCTTTTCCCTCTGCAGGTGGCGACCAGTGACTTGAACCCAAATCCTTGCATAGGATAATAATGTGTGCACCCTACTAGCTGCACCACTGTACTGACACTCATAACTGATACTTTATTTAAGATATTTTATTTATTTATATTGGATAAAGACTGAGAGAAATTAAGTGGGGAGAGTGAGCTAAAGAGGGAGACAAACATACACACCTGCACACCACCTTGCCACTTGTGAAACTTCACCTCTGCAGGTGGGGGAGTGTTGGTATGCTTCTAGATTCTGCTTGTGAAGCCTTCTGATTTTATCATCACATTGGGTTCGCTTGTGTTGCTTGCTATGTGTTCTGTTTGCACGTCCACTGTTGGCTGGGCACCACCCCCCCCCCCCGCCTCCGGGATATTGGTTTGGTCTTACCCCCCACACACATTTGGTTTAGTTATCGCTGGTTCCCACTTCTTCCTTCTCCCCGCCCCCATCATAGGTATTTCCTTTGTTCCTGACTCTGCCGCTGGAAGAGAGAGATGGAGGACAGAATTGGGTTGTGATTAGATTAGATTAGTTGTTGGACTGCATCCCCGCTCCTGAATAAAGATTGAACTGCGTTCTCAGCTCAGCCATGAGGCTCTGGTCACCTCTGTCTCCCACCCGTGAAGCCAGCCCGTCAAAAAGGACAGGGGGGCACAGGCTTGAACCCAGTTCCTTAAGCATGGTAATATATGTGTTCAACTAGGTACGCTGATGCTTGGCTCTCTCCAATCTTTTTTTTTTTTTTTTAATATTTACCTATTTATTTATTCCCTTTTGTTGCCCTTGTTGTTTTATTGTTGTAGTTATTGTTGTTGTTGTTCTTGTTGTTGATGATGATGATGATGATGATGATGATGTCATTGTTGTTGGATAGGACAGAGAGAAATGGAGAGAAGAGGGGAAGACAGAGAGGGGGAGAAAAAGATTGACACCTGCAGACTTGTGAAGTGACTCCCCTGCAGGTGGGGAGCTGAGGGCTTGAACCAGGATCCTTACACCGGTTCTTGTGCTTTGCGCAACCTGCGTTTAACCTGCTGTGCTACCACCCAGCTCCCTCTAATCTTATTTTTAAGTTGCTGCTTTCCTTGATTATTCTGTAACCTACATCTAGAAGCATTCTAAAGGACACACTGGTGTGCTGGTTTTGAATAAAAACATTCTCGAGGTCATTTAAATTGCAACAAAATTCTTTATCCATTGAGGCTACTTTTTTTTTTTTTACAATTAGACAAAAACAGAACTCTCTGCCTCTATCATCTTTTTTTTAAATTTATTTCTTTATTGGGGAATTAATGTTGCCTCTATCATCTTATACTAATTCACAGACATATTTCATAAGCATTTCTTGAAGGCCTACAATATGTAAGACACCAGGATAAGTCATGTAGGGGGGGAAGAGGAGGCTACAAAGATGAATGACATCTGGATCCTGTCCTAAAAGAAACTTACAGCCTCAATGGATAGATAAGAAACAATAAAACAAAAGCAAAATCCATAGCTTTTGGCCTTAAAAGGAAGCTGGAATCTACCTCTGTAAATCACCAAAGCCTGTACCTATCACACATTACATTTTATTTTTACATGCCCAGGAACTTACCCTAAAAGTAGAACAAAATGGAGATGCAGGGAAGAATGAGGTAGAATAAAAGGAAAGAGATTAAACAAGAAATGAATCACACTCTGCTCAGGTCGGACTATGGGAGCAAATATGATTGATGCCCCAGATGGGGGCCTCTGGACAGAAAGACTAGAGAAAGGCAGCTTATTCTACACTTTCTGCTCAAGTTTGAAAACCAATACCAAACTGGATTTCTAAGTTTTCTGACTCTCTTATATAATAAATAAGACTCTGGCAATTTGTGTTAGACTCTTGTAGTTGGTCGACAACTACTATGTGTGAGAGTGCTTCAGACCGACAGCCCTCTCAACTGTGTTCCAAATGACTTTTCCTATGTAGAAATATGCTATACTTCGCTCTTTGGTTTTTAAAGCTTAACTAGATCAAAATGACTGTTCATCATCTACCCAATTGTTAGAGTAAATCCAAGATGACTTTCCAAAGTAGAATCAAACTCAGCATCAAGAGTCAACATGTTATCTTGGACAAAGGAGCTTGACAGCTCTGAGTACAAATCCTGAATTTAACGTTTTTCATCGTGTGACCCTGGCCAAGTTATTAGACCACTCTTTCCCCATTCAAAAAGTAAAGGATTCTTCATAGATTTTCTGCAAAGATAAATGAAGCGGCACATGCAGACAGCAGCTGGTCTTAACATGTAAATTCAGTAAATGTTAATTTTCTTCTACTCTGATTTTGATCTTGGTTGTAGTTTAAATTTTTATTAGTAGATTCAACTCAAAACTAGACAGTAGCAGCAGCACACATAATGCAACGTGGTAAACAGTCTCAGACTCGCTTTCATTTAGTGCTTATGTGTAGCTGCATTTAATTAGGAATAAATTTTAAGAGAATTTACAAGACATCAAAAATTTATATGAAACCAATTTGAGACTTACTGGCCATTCCTTCACTTTACCCATTTTCACAGAATAGTAGTCATTAATGTGAAGTGAATACCTGCTACATGTCTAATGCTTTGTGTGGAGAAGGGAAATTGAAATAGGGATTCATCATAGAAAAGTAAAAGACATTTTCGCTCTCCAAGAATTAGCGAAAATAGATTTCTATTTCTCTCTTCCCAAAGCTTATGATTTGTGTTCCTCCAGAGAGAGTTGAGAGTAGCATACTCAGTCTGAAGGAAGATTTAGAGAGACACAGTTATTTCTACCTGTTAGATTCCTGTGGCATTGTTCTCCATGGGTGAGTGAACAGGTCTGGTGTTCAACCGGTCATTGTATGTAAGAAGTGGGAATGTTCAACAGAATTTAAGGGCAAGAAAAGGATGAGGATTCTCACAAGGCAAAGTCAGAGCCAAGGACTGGATATCTCACCAGCCAGGGCATATCTGAGAGTGTGAAATACGAAAAAGCATGGAAAAAAATATATGAAAAGCAAATGAAGGTGCTGGCCCAAAAGCGCCAAACTCTGAGGTGTGGTCATAGGGACACAACAGGGAAACCCATTTAATGGGAGAAGTTTCAAAGTGAATAGAGAAGCAGAAGGACTTCTGAAAGGTTGTGTTTGTGATGTGTTTCATGAAGCCCTTGTTCTGCTTCTTTCCTTTTAACTAATGGCGATCATTCTTCTAGATCTTAGAGTCACACTGGAGTTTCCCCAAATGTGAAACCACGTGGCATCCAGGCTGGGAAGAAGTTACACATCACTGGTGTAGTAAGATAAATAGGAACAATATATAACAATATATAAGAAAAAATAGTAGTAGTAGACAAGGTCCCAATTCCCCAACACCATCACTTCCTGCCACTTCCTGTTTGAACCTTCACTATTGCTATCAAGAATGTTATTGTGAAAAATACAGAGCTTTTGAAGAAACAATGGATTTCAATGAAGAGAAAGGAAGAAAAATTTAAGAGTAAAGTGAAAGAAAAATAAATTAATTAAGTATGAGTAATAGAAAGAAGATAGCTAAGGGCAAACACAGGAGAAGACCCAATATGCCCTTTCGTATTTCTCTCCTTAGAAATTGTCATCATCACATTATGAAAGGCACAAAAGAGGAGGAGGAGAAGGAAGAAGGGGGAGGGCAGAATAAAGAAAGTCTTACAAAAGTACTTTTGCAAAAATGAAGGATCTGTAATGTCTTTGCTTGTGCATATGTGAAGAGGTTGATGTGGATGTTAACAATGCCCAGATGACAACATTATCTAATAAGGTAAGTGATTTCTAAAAAGACCAAGAACAGTTTTCCTGTATCACAAGAGAAATGGGTAGATGTAGGTAAGAAGCTTATGGCAGGAGGGAACTAAACACTGGGAAGAGAACTTGTACAAAATAGAAAAAACAGAAAGTTGTGTTAAAGAACTAGTCCAAGCCTCTCTACTTACACCCAAAATCTTCTAGGGTACATCATTCCAATAATCTAATAATCTAATCTTATAATTCTGAGATGGAAGCCAGGAATGTACTTTTTTTTTTTTTCATTAATTTCTAATGATTCTGAGATGGACTTTCCTTAGTATGCTTTGAAAAATAGTACACGCATCCTGAAGTAGCTTAGTCACAGGTCTTGACAATATAAATGCCTTATAGGAGATATTATTGGAGGGCTGGGAGATAGCATAATGGCTATGCAAACAGATTCTCATGCCTGAGGCTCTAAAGTCCCAGGTTCAATCCCCTGTGTCACTGTAAGCTAGAGTTGAACAGTGCTCTGGAAAAGAAGAAGAGAAAGAAAGAAAGAAAAAGAATAAAGGAAAGGAAGAAAGAAAGGGAGAAAGAAAAGAAGATAGCAAAGGCTTTTTTTTTGCTTGTTAATAGGTCTATTTGATCCTAATATTTTGGACAAGTCCAACATGATAACTTGCCTGTCTCTGCTTTGTCATTTGAAGAGTAAAGGAAGTTCTGATGCTGACATCTCTCTCTCTCTGTTTCTCTGTTTTCATCTGAAAAAGTTGACCTGGAGTGATGAAGTCCTTTCAATGACATAAAGGAAAAACTGAGCACTGTACTTCATGTCCTGATTGAAAACTCAGCTTCAGTTAGTTGTCTATGGAGGGCATGAGGAGCTTGTGATCAGCGCCACATACTGTGTCGCATACGTATGATTCCTTTTCCTATAAGTCAGAGGTTGAGAAGTACTTGTCTAAAAGCAAATGATATCATCCTTTTGAATGTATGTGTTCTGCAATATGCAGCTGCCTTGTCTTGAAATAGTTAAGAAAACTGAAAGGGGCCAGCTGGTGGTGCACTTGGTTGAGGGCACATGTTTGCAGTGTACAGGATCCATATTCAAGCCCCCTGTTCCCACCTGCCATGGGAAAACTTCCTGAGCAGTGCTGCAGGTGTCTGTCTCTCCATCTGTACTCTTTTCTCTCAGTTTCTGTCTCTATCCAACAAATAGTACATAAATAAAAAGAAATAAAAATAAAAAGATTTTAAAGAGTCCAGAGGTATTCCTATTTATATGAAGAGGACAGAAAGGACAAGGGACAGTTCTATGCAACTCCTGGCAATAATAAGCAGGGTGTCACTAATAATAACTGGGTGTCACACTTCGGGATGAGAAGAAATATTTGGGGGGTCTTGTTTTTTTAATTATTTGGTTTTTTTATGATATTTTAAAATATTTATTTATTTGCTTTTGTTGCCCTTGTTGTTTTATTGTTGTAGTTATTGTTGTTGTTGTTATTGCTGTCGCTGTTGTTGGATAGGACAGAGAGAAATGGAGAGAGGAGGGGAAGACCGAGAGGGGGAGAGAAAGATCTGCTTCACCACCTGTGAAGCGACTCCCCTGCAGGTGGGAAGCTGGGGGCTCAAACCAAGATCCTTCTGCTGGTCCTTGTGCTTTGCGCCACATGCACTTAACCCCCTGTGCTACCTACCACCCGACTCCCAGCTGCTACTTTTTTAATTTATTTTTTCTTTTTTAAATTTAAATTATATATTTATTAACCATGTGTCAACTCAACTATAAATCACTATTCCTTCCCCAGTAAAATTATTTTTAAAATGTGTTTACTCATGAGGGAGAGAGGACCAGAGCACCATTTTCACACAAGAGATGCTGGAGATTGAACTCAGGAACACACATATAGGAGTCTAGTACTCTACTCATTGAGCCACTTCCTTGGCCAGAATACTGAAAAAAATGTTAACATATACTTAATTGTTGGGCATTACACCCTGCTCCATCCTTGATACTATAGTCTATTTACATAATCATTGTTTTGCCTGAGACCCGCCCTGCCTGCAGGGTATTGGTTTATCCCATTGGTTAGAACCTTCGCAACAGCTGCTATGGAAGCTTTCTACTAAGCCCTCTTATCTTTACTCCACCCCCTCTCCTAGCCATTTCCCTTTCCCACTTGCCACTTCCGGTTAAAGAGATATATAAAAAATGTTGTCTCTGATCAATAAAGGCATTGTATTGCGTTCCCGCTCAGCCATGAGTTCCTGGTCTCTTCTCTCTCCAGCGACACAATTTTATTTTTCCTCAATATAATTAATCCATTGTCTTCTCTTAATTTGAAATGTAACCAACCATATGTGAGTGTGTGTGTGTGTTGAATTTATTCTAGTTTCTTCTACTGTCAATACCACACTGCAAAAGAATCTTTATGAGGGAACTAGTAAATACACTAAAGTGCAGACAGACAGATATGTCTAGGAACACCAAAATCCTGAGAACCATTGCCCTACAGTTGAGAAACAATTGTGTCTTACTAGGAAATTGACTGTAATCTGTACAGACTCAATTTAAGCAGCCAACACTAAGAAGTGAAGTGAGGAAGAAGAGAACAAACGGAATGGACAGGACCAGAGTCAAGAGGACTAATTGCTTCCCAGATGAACGTGGGCATTGACAGGTCGATCCATACTCCCAGCTTGTCTTTCTCTTTCCCTAGTGAGGCGGGGCTCTGGGGAAGTGGGGCTCCAGAGCACACTGGTGGGGTCACCTGCCTAGGGAAGTCTGATTCTGATTAGCGACACGGTAGCATCTGGAACCTGGTGGTTGAAAGAAGAGTTAACATATAAAGCCAAACAAATTGTTGACTAATCATGAACTTAAAGGCTGGAATAGTGCAGATGATGATTTTTTTTGTTTTGTTTTGTCTTTCTTTGACCAGTGCACTGCTCAGTTCTTTCTTAGGGAGATTGAATCTGGGACTTCTGGAGATGTAATCATAAAAGTCTTTATAACCATTATGCTATCTCCCCAGCCTTCCACTGACTCTCTATCAACCAGAACAACTTTTTCCTGAATATTCTGATGAGTGAGACACAACAGTTAAAACCTCCATATGTGATAATACTCCCAACTAAGCAGCCATTGGTAACTTAAACAAGGTTCCCAAGAAATAGACATCATGTCAAAGAGTCACGTGGATTAAGAGAAGACCCACTGGGACATGATCTCAGGAGATAGGCATGCATGGAAGGGAAGAAAGAAAGATTAAGCCTGCAACCAACTGAATTGGTTCCAAAGGAGTCTGATTAATTTTATTGGGGATGTTGGGATGACAACTGGACTTGTCCCAAAACAAAGCAAACTTCTGAACCTCTGTAGCTCCTCGCCAGACATTCTGCCCATTCCTCCTCAGAAAGGATTATCACCTTGGAAAGGCTACACTCAACAATGGACAAACCTATGGTCCTCAGCAGCTAATTTTCCCAATAGTTTAGATAAAGAGATGTCAGATTAGTCAATTCAGGCTGCCATAAAAAGCATCATAGACCATATAACTTAAACAAAAGTTATTTATTTCTCACAGTTATGGGGGACTTGGAGAATCAAGGTCAATGTGCTGACAAATTCAGCTACTGAGCAAGGACATTTTCTGGCTTATACACAATCACCTTCTGTCTCCATTTATGACTAAGATGAAAGTGGGAAGCTGGGCTAGGGGTGAAGAACAAGCCTACACGTGTCTCCTTCTTTTTTTTTTTCTTTTGTTTTTTGAAGGGCATTATTTCTATCTTCATGACCTCATCTATACCTAACTACCTAAAAAATACCATCTCATTAGGCTCCAATATATGAATGTGTTATACACAATTCAATTCATTGTAGGCAAATCAACTCAAGTGAGGGTCTCCAAACAGAGCACAACAGTATAATTTGGAGTGAAAAACACTGAACATGGCTTTGTAGACAAACTATGGGGAGTGAGAAACAAAAACACAATGGCCCTGACAAGTGCTTGGCAGAATCTTCAGCAAGTTATCATTGTCCTAGGAGAATAAGCAGGCTTTGCATGGGCTTGCCTTCCCAACAGGAAATAGGAGACTATCTCAGGAATTCAGATAGAAGTCTCTTCCTAAATAGTGGGAAGTCTTACTGATGTAATCATCAATGGGAAAAGGAAACAATTCAATATCCTTGCTCAAAAACAAGCACAAAGGGAAAGAGTCTCTAAATACAAGTAGGAGTATTAGTCGAAATTTCAGACCCATGGAGGGTCTGTGTCTTGACCTACTGGCTATTTCTGCTTTCAAATATATTAATCAGAAGCTTCTGATCCATGTCTACAGTGGCTAAAAGTTCATCCTGCATCAATGGCTTCTTACTGATGTTATCTGCAATTAGCTATAATAATAGTGATTTGCATATGCCATTTTTCAAAGGCAAAGATTTGTATAAATGTAATGCCAATGGCTTCTACAAAATGCCTCTGTGTTGCAGTGTGGTAGGAAAGTTTTACAGACCCTTTAGGTTAGAGTATAACCTCTAAAATAGAGTGAAGCTAACCATCTCTTCATGAATTAGAATATGGACTCACCACCTGGTTCATTTGTCCAAGTTTTTATTTTTAATTTAGAAGCTATAAAACTTTAAAAACAGGGAGTTGGGAGGTAGTGCAGCAGGTTAAGTGCACGTGTTGCAAAGTGCAAGGACCGGTGTAAGGATCCTGGTTCGAGCCCCCGGCTCCCCACCTGCAGGGGAATCACTTCATGGGTGGTGAAGCAGGTCTGCAGGTGTCTATCTCTCTCCCCCTCTCTGTCTTCCCCTCCTCTCTCCATTTCTCTCTGTCCTATTCAACAACAATGACAACAATAATAACTACAATAATAAAACAACAAGGGCAACAAAAGCGAATAAATAAATATTTTTAAAAACAATTCATAAAAATAAAGAAAAAATTGATCATTTTCTCTGTATTCTATTATTTGGAGTGAAATATAGTCAAAATATTCAATTATGATATTTTCAAAGATTGTATTTATTCTTCACCATTCCCCCTCAAAATAAATTGTCTTCCTCTTGAGTTGGAGACTTACTAGTCTTATTCTTCTTTGTCTTTTCTGGTGAGCATTCCCCATTTAGGTTCATTTAGGAACTTTCTGAAAATTTACTTACATTTGAATTTTGTAGTCAGAGCACAGAAGCATGTATCTTAGATATACAATTCATTCTTATAGTCTTGCCTGTCTGTCTTGAAAAAGTCATACTCATCAATGCCAGTCCTGAGTTATCACGCCAAGAATTTGCAATGCCAATTAGCTAAAAATTGCCACCATCTATGAAGATTTACAATTACTCCAGTGACATCTTAACTGGCTAAGAAGCATGTATTCACTGAGATTGCTAAGCAAGGTGCGTCTTTAAGGACAAAAGAGTAATTTCAAGAAAATAGTATATGTCCCCTTTCCTGTTCTGATTACTTAAAAACAAACGAAAAAAAAAGCTTTTTAAAATGAGATTTATTTTATGCACTCTTTTTCCATTATGTCATCCATGGTACATTTTTTAGAATATATTTTTATGATAATTGTAAACAAACATTCAAAATAATTCTGATTTATATCAGAAATGTTTTTTTTCTTTTTTTTCAGAAATGTTTTCTTTATATCAATGGTTTCTGTTAACAAAAAGCAAATTACATGGCTTGGCAGTATTTTTTATAATGCAACAAAACAAGCAATCACATCACATGTAACTAAAGTAATGATCAAATGTATTGAAGTAATCATCTACGCTGTTATTTAAAATATGTAGTATTAATGGCAGGCATATTGAAGGACACATATGTGAATCCTATTTAATAATCAGTTCATATTTATTTTCAGACAAGACAGGGTCCATTAACAATGTTTCATAATATTTGGGGGTATATTTACTTTGAACAAATCCTTCTAAATAGTATACATTTTTGCATGAAGAAATAAACATCATAATAATTCAGTTGTATGCCCACGAGTAAACTGAAAAACAAAGGATAATGAAAATTTCTCTCATGCAAATATTTTGTCATGATGAACTCTGTTTCCCTACATGAGGGGAGACAGAGATGGGGGAGAGACACCTGCAGACCTGCTTCAGGGTTTTGAGGTGACTCTCCGGGAGCCGGGGCTCAAACCAGTATCCTCACACTGGTCCTTACGCTTTGCACCAGGCTACCGCCCGACATTGCCGTTTGTTTGTTTGTTTGTTTGTTTGTTTAAGTCTGAGCCAGTCTTTGTTTTTGTCTTCTGGGTTATCACTGGGCTCGGTGCCATTGGTCCTGGAGGCCATTTTTCCCCCTATTATTGCCCTTGTTGTTTATCATTGTTGTTGTTATTGTTGTCATTGTTGTTGGATAAGACTGAGAGAAATCGAGAGAGAATGGGAAGACAGAGATGGGAAGAGAAAGATAGACACCTGCAGACCCGCTTCACCACTTGTGAGGCGACCCCTCCTGCGGAAGGGATGCCGGGGGCTTGAACCCGGATCCTTACCAGGTCCTTCCACTTTGCGCCACATGCGCTTAATCCGCTGTGCTACCGCCCCGCCCTGGTATTCCAAGTTTCATAGTCAGCTTCTGGGGATGCTCAGGATTCGGAGGGTTATATTTCAGTCTTTCCCCAAGCGCTAACATCTGCGTCCATCTGCATTTTACGGCCTTTGCAGTCTTGTGGGGAGGGGCATACTGGTGCAGGATGCAGATACACTGGTCTTCTGGCCCCTCTTCCTGGCTACCTACTAGGGGGAAGGGTTGTTTTCCTACGCAGACCTCTAACATTCCCAACATATTGCTCTTTTTGAAAACAGACAGAAAACAGTGATATTGTCCATATTGGGTAGTATTTCCCACCTTGATGTCCTACTGTGAATGAAGGGGATTATAGGTAATCCCACTACTATTTAACCAAAAAAAAAGTAACATTTGTCTGAACACTTAACTTTTTGAGCCAGTCCTAAATTTGCCAACACTGTAATATGTCACATATACATGTATTAGTTCATTTCTGAAGCACTTTTTGAAATGCCTACTGTTTATCAAGCAAGGAGGATACCAGCAGAGACTGTGTTAGCGCTTGTGGAAGAGATGTGGTCTGATTCTCTAATCCAGATGATTCGACTTTACAACAACTGAAAGAGAAAAGCATTCATGTCCGTTTATATACTGAAGACAGGAAAACTGAGAACACCTGTGAAACTGCAAACTCCATTCTTGCTTCATTGTCTCTTTCTGCTGGATTGAATATCCTTATACTTTATTATTTTTTAAAAATATATTTATTCCCTTTTGTTGCCTTTATTTTATTGTAGTTATTTTTGTTATTATTGATGTCGTTGTTGTTAGATAGGACAGAGAAAAAAAATGGAGAGAGGAGGGGAAGACAGAGAGGGGGAGAGAAAGACAGACACCTGCAGACCTGCTTCACCGCCTGTGAAGTGACTCCCTGCAGGTGGGAGCCGGGGGCTCAAACCCGGATCCTTTCCCCGGTCTCTGCACTTTGAGCCACGTGCGCTTAACCTGCTACACTACCGCCCGACTCCCATCCTCATACTTTATATACAGCACAGTGATGGTAGCCGATATGTCAGTAGAGTACTCAACTTCAGAATGCCAGGAAATGTAGTCTGAATTCTTTTTTCCTTTTGCATTTTTAAATTTTTTTAAAATTTTATTTATGAGTTGGTTTAACAAAGACAGACAGAAATCAAGAGGAAAAAAAAGAACATAGACCCTGAAGCACTGCTTCATCTCTCATGAATCTTTCCTCCTGCAGGTGGGGCCTGAACCCAGGTTCTTGGGCATCAGGACACGTGCACTCAACCAGGTGTGCCACCACCTAGCTCCCATGCACTTAAGATGCCAACAGGAGTGTTTGTTTTTAGTACAAAGTAGAAAAGACAAAACCATATTAAATGAGGAACGATCATTTACTGGTCATTTACTGGGGTCGGTTTTCACAGGAACCAAAACAGCATGTTAAAACATTTAGTCCTACGGGAGTAGGGCGGTAGCACAGCAGGTTAAAAGCACATGGCTCAAAGGATTGCTCCCCACCTGCAGGGGAGTCGCTTCACAGGCGGTGAAGTAGGTCTGCAGGTGTCTTTCTTTCCCCCTCTCTGTCTTCCCCACCACTCTCCATTTCTCTGTCTCATCAATAACAACAACAATAAAAAAACAAGGGCAACAAAAGGGAAAATAAATATAAAAATTAATTTAAAAAATAAAATAAAATAACATTTAGTCTTAAATTCTGTCAGGGTTGATAATCTTCAACAGTTTAACTGAAGTCCTTGAATATGCCTCAGGCTCACTTCTTCACAGTTCATTTCTACCCCCTGAGGATTCTTAGCAGTAACTTCTGTTTTCTATGCAAAAATGCTGATACTAGACCAATGCAAGCATTTAGTTATACTCTGGGGGGTGCTTTGAATGGATGACCTTGGCTTGGCTAAAGGCCAAGTCCACTGGAAACTCCCCTTTAAACTGTGTGCTTTTAGGCTGTGGTCATCTTTGGGATTTCCCCCCAAAAAAACTTCTCTGTCATGAGAGAAAATTAACAATTTTCATAATCATATATAAAACCATGACGATAAAGTGAAGATGATATAATTTTCTTTACATTCAATTTCTCTGGTCTTCTTAAATTTTCCTCATCCTTAAGTCTTTTATTTGCATATCCTTGAGTCTTTCTCACTTTGTATAATCATCTTCTTATAAAAGTCTCTGCTTTCCTTCCCAAAATGGTGCACTCAGTGTTTCCTGACAGTCTTTGTCCCGAAATTCTTAGGTACTTTTGGTTTATAATAACCAAGAGTAACAGAGAAACTTTCTCTATAGCTTCTGAAAAGTTTCTAAAGCAGTAAGAGTTACAAAGTGTTTTGACAAATGTAATGATAGAATTCATATTTCTAGCAAGCAGCTTATTGATTGAAATTGATTAAAATGCTGGATGAACTGTTTATATCTATAGGTGAAAAAAGATGTAGTTAGAAATACTAGATCATACATATTTAAGATATTAAATGGCTGGAATCAATTTGTTTCTCAAGATTTTAGAATTTTGAACATTGGAAACATGGTCTGTAGAATGGTAAAAGAAAAAGATACTCTCTGGTAGAAAGTCACCAAACTCTCTGATTTATTCAAATTGTTTTATTGACCAAATAGACCCACGAACTCTACATGTACTTGAAGACTACACATACATTGAGAAATGACAGGCAAAAAAATTACCTGTGACCCAGATACTGTTTGGATTTGCATGAGATGTTTCCAAAGCAGTCCGGGAAAGCCCACAAATTCAAAGCAGTCTCTTTATCCTCACCCCATTTCTGCTGAGTCCAGGAACCTTATTTTATTTCCTGCAGGGTAGGCATTTTTTAAGGACTAGGTAAGCCTTGACATCTGCTCTGCTTTCTGAGTCATTGTCATGAAATGATACATGCTTGGGTGTAGTACAGCTACTTGGTTCCCAGAGAAAACAAATAAACAGAAGTCAGCTAGGAACTTGAGCTTTGTGAAAAAACAGAGATGATGCCCAATTCTATTTTTTTTTTATTAAAAAAGATATATACTGGGCCTTCAACTTTTAAGTTTCCAAATGATATTTTGTAACCTTGAGAAAACATTTTTTAAATCATTTTATTGGGGGGGGGTGTTTAATGGTCTACAGTACAATTGTTGACACATAAGATACAATAGTTTTGCAGACACCTATCATAGAAAGATGAGAAAGCATTTTTAATGAAATCTTTTGCTCTGTATGTCTCCTTCCTAACAGACATGGAGGGAACATTCTTCAACACCGACCTCTGGATAACCAAGCTATAAAGCTGCTATTTTGAAAAATCAGAAGAGCATATTCATTAAAAAGAATAACTTTGTATCAGAGTAGATTTAAAATCATTTCATCATTTATATCTATAAGAAAAGGTAACTATTATGCTAACTGGCAAACATAACAGTATCCTTGAGGCAGCAATAGACAGTCAAAATTATTTCCTGATCTCTCAGAACTTAAACCATAGCCTATAGGGTAAAGATGAGACATACATGCAGAAGTCCCTACTTTTAGAAAATATTACATAAGGATTTTATAACTGGAGGAGGAAAATGATGTAAGTATCCAGCTAAAGTTAGAATAAAATGTATTCAGGGCTAATATTTAAATTTCTTGAAGTAAACAATAGAAGCTAGAAGTCTTACTAAGAATTCCTAGAACAACAACAGCAAAAACAAAATTTCTCAGGTTGGGGAAACAGTATGATGGTTATGCAAAACAACTTTCATGCCTGAGACTCTGAGGTCCCAGGTTCAATCCCCAACAGCATAAACCAGAGGTGAGCAGTACTTAGTTTTATAAAACTAAGAAGAATGGTGCAGTGGATAAAGCATTGGACTCTCAAGTATGAGGTCCTGAGTTCAGTCCCTGGCAGCACATGTACCAGAGTGATGTCTGGTTCTTTCTTTCTCTCCTCCTATCTTTCTCATGAATAAATTTTTTTAAAAAATCTAAAAAAAAAAAAAACCAACAAGAGTTGTCTGCAAAATACACACACATCCCCATCTTAGGCCTTTTTCCAGCCTCATGCATGAGGACCACAAAGTGAACATTAACCACCCAAGAAAATGATAGAAAAATATTTTTTAATTTTTAATTAAAATTCACATAAATGAATAACTCTACCTACTTGTTAGGGGAAAAATTGCATGGATAAGTGATCAGGTGTTTAAATTGTGCCAGGCATGGTTGAGATATTAAATTACCTAATCATATTAATATCATAATGTCATTTTTTTAAAAGATGAACTGATAAGAGAAGAGGTCAAGTAACTTGGCCAAAGTCACACTGATAAAAAGTGTCAAAGCCACCGGATGAAAAGCAAAATCTAGTTACCTTCAACTAAGAACCTTTGAAATGCAGATTCAGAGGGGAGGAAACAGAAGGCCTGTGAAGTAATGTAGGAATTTAATAAGCAACTGAAATTTAACAAGCTTAGCTAGATTGTGCTATAGTAACAAACAGCTCTCAAGTCCTAGTGGCTAAGAAAGAAAGAAAGAAAGAAAGAAAGAAAGAAAGAAAGAAAGAAAGAAAGAAAGAAAGAAAGAAAAAAAGAAAGATCATTCTTTGCCCATATTACATGGTCTTTAGGGGGTTTGATCTATGTTCTCTGAATTCTAGGGTCCAGGGTGAAGAAATTACCCCCATCTGGGCACTCCAGATGTTGTAACAGGAGGGAAAGTCCCTTAAAGCTTCTGCTGGGAAGTGGTATATACCTTTTTTGCCCTCATTTTCTTGACCAAAGTTAGATCATACAAGCAAGCTTAATGCCAATGGGCCAAGGAAGAAGTTTCCCCAACATAAAGCCAAAGCCAAAAAGCCCAGTCAAATAATATTACAAATCACCTATATTTTTCAAAGTCTTTCACAATATCGAAGACATGGGAACACTTTCTATCAACTTCTGTAAAGCCGATACCAACTTGATACCAAAGCAAACAGAAATATAATCAAAAAAAAAAAAAAAAAGAAACCACAGACCAATATCCCTAATGAACATAGATGCTAAGATATTCAACTTAATTCTAGCCAAGCAGATACAGCAGTACATTAAAAAGATTGTGCACAGATTCCCACACAGACATGATGGGCATAGAGATCCCTCTCTCCACTGTCACTGGTCATCTCCAGCAGGAACAACATAATGGACCCCTTTGTGGGCCCTACAGAACCTTCCCCTCAATGTGGATCAACAATAGTAGGGACAGCCCCATTCTCCAAAGGGGAGTTTGGGCAAAATCCTCTACCACTCAAGGAAGATGATTCCGGCAATGAGTGCAGCCTAGAATGTTCCTAGTTATGACCACAGAATACAAGCTCAGACCCACAGGGATGCAGAGGTTACACAGGCTCCTGCACAGCAGATAGGCACCAGATCAAATTGATGGAGTTTAGAGATAACAATATTTGTATACTTTTCCCATATTTGGGAGCTGCTCTCTTCCCTGATTCAAATTTCTAGTACTATTTCCAACTCTGACACCATCTCCCTAGATAGTACCTTTGGTCCACCTCATGCTAGCTGTCGGGAGCAGGCAAAAACTAGTAAAGTCATGGGCCCTTTGGAAAAGACCTACTAGTTTTTTCCAAAATGGAAACCCCAAAATCTCATCTGTTATATTCTTGTCTTTAGCTTCCTGATTATTAAACAATTTGTTCCTTATATCTTAATGCTTTTTCAGACACCAACTTGCAGATGCTACCGTGACATTAACCTGACGTTCCCCGGCAAATGACCTCACCTATGTACCCTGGAGCCCCACTTCTCCAGAGTCCTGCCCCACTAGGGAAAGATAGAAAAAGGCTGGGAGTATGGATGGACCTGCCAACACCCATGTTCAGTGGAGAAGCAATTACAAAAGCCAGACCTTCCACCTTCTGCACCTGTAAAGGATCTTGGGTCCACACTTGCAGCAAGATAAAAGAAGAGGAAAGCTTTCCAGGGAGGGGACGGGATACAGAACTCTGCGTGGTGGGAATTGTGTGCAGTTGTACTCCTCTTATCCTATGGTCTTGTTGACATTTTTTATGTTATAAATAATTTTTTTTTAAAAAAAGAAGATTGTGCACTATGACCAAATAGACTTTATCCCAGGGATGCAAGGTTGGCTTAATATACATAAATCAAAAAATATGATCCACCACATCAACAGAAGGAAAACCAAAGATATGTTTCCTTAATGAGAAAGAGCAGACACTGTGAACAGGAATGCAGTGTTGGTCTGCTTCTAATTCTGCTTCTAAGACCCCTTCTGTTGCACTGCTTAGGCTGTGGTCTATTTACATAATCACTGTGTTACCTGGGAACCGCCCTGCCTGCAGGGTATTGGTTTAATCCCCACTGGTTAGATGGAAGTTTTCTATGTTCTTTTTGTGCTCTTTTTTTTGCTCCGCCTCCTCTCCTAGTCATTTCCTTTTGCTTGCCACTTCCGGTGAAGAGATGCATAAAAGGCGATGTATCTGATTAATAAACGAGATACTGCTTCCCAGCTCAGCCATGAGACCCTGGTCATCTGTCTCCCAGTCGCGAAGCTAGCCAGCCCAGCAGTGCAGTCTTAAGGAAGGAGGTCACCTGACAGAGTGTGAGGCCCTGGGTTTGAGCCCTGACACCCAATGGGAGCATCATGACATAAGTGCCAGTGGGAGGAAGGTCCTGGTGACACTATGGTGTCTCTCTCCCTCTTTTTCTGCCTCCTCATCTAAAATAAAAAGAATGAAAAAGTTGGCCCATTTGCAAAACTCTGGCACTAGTTTTCTTTCTTTTTTTAAAAAAATATTTTTAATATTTATTTATTTATTCCCTTTTGTTGCCCTTGTTGTTTTATTGTTGTGGTTATTATTGTTGTTGTTGATGTCGTCGTTGTTGGATAGGACAGAGAGAAATGGAGAGAAGAGGGGAAGACAGAGAGGGGGAGAGAAAGAGAGACACCTGCAGACCTGCTTCATTGCCTGTGAAGTGACTCCCCTGTAGATGGGGAGCTGGGGGCTCGAACCAGGATCCTTATGCCGGTCCATGCACTTAACCCACTGTGCTACTGCCCAGCTCCCTCTTTTCTTTCTTTCTTTTTTTTTTAAGAGTACAATTTTGTCATCTGTCCTCTAGGTCACATAAAACCAGTCCCTTCTTTCGGCACCATTTATTTACGCCCACCCCCCAAAATATATTTCCTATTTATTTATGGTACTAGCCCCAAAGTTTAGGATTTTATGAAACTTTCTATACCAAGTCTGATGTTGTTTGTTTGGATTCGGATACTCACTTATAAGCTACATGACACATCATTTGCCTCCTTCACACCCAATAAACAATGGTGGAACCAGAGCAGGATAGGCTAGGTGCACATTTCTGTATGGAAAGGAGGGTACAAGTAACAATGCCTGGGTCCCCCAGCTCCTATGATATCACTGAGCACTCGTGGTGAGGGGCCGCTATCCAGGGGAAGACACCCCAGAAAAGGTACTACAACTGTGCAGTAAGCCTCAGCTATGGGTTAGGGCAGTATGTTTTGAACTGGAAAAGTAAAGGTGTAATTTTGCCTGGACTCATGTGTTTGTGTATTTGTGTAAAAGAAAAAGATCCACTCTCCCATTTATGATGTTCCTTTAAAAAATATTTACTGTATTTATTTTATATAAGATATCCCACGAGAAAGAGAAAAGGGAGACGGGGCCGGGAGGGGAGGGGAGAGGAGGGAGTCACTGTGACTATGAGTGTCATTTTTTGGTATGTGGCACTAGGAATGAAATTGGAAGCCTCAGGTATGCCAGCCCTGAGCTCTATCAGCTGAGCTATTTCTCCAGCCTCATTTGTTTTGGTTGTATTCATCTTTGTTGTGAGGTACCTCAATCAAACCCAGAGCATCAAGCATGCAAAGTATGTGTTCCTCTGCTGCACCACCTCCCCTGCCCCTGGGCTAGACATTCAGATAGCTTGAAAGTGAGTCTTCATCTGGGATCCAAAAAGTAATCCCTATGATGGGCTGAAAATGGTTTAACAGAGAAGGGGAATTCTACAGAAACTGGTGAAAGCAACGATTAGAGGAATCACAGCATATTTCTGCTTCACTGAGTTGAGACTTCTTCCTACAATCAAAATCAGGAGATATTGGTGGGGGAAAAAAAATCCTTGATATTTGCAAAACACAATGAAACTATATACATAGTGTGAAATATAGAAGAGAACAGATTTCGGAAAAGAGTCAATGATTCTAGCTTTAGACATTTTAGATTTGCTAAGTACTCTGTATCAAATCAAATATTATAGCAGAAAGGGAGACAGTAGAATTATAAGGAACATTTTCAGATTCCAGAAACTCACAATTGGACCATATAATACTAACTTGGAAGAAGCAAATGTGTCAATATAGTGTTTACACTTGAATGCTGACCCACTTTTTTTTTTCATTTTCATAGCAATTTAGCATTGATTTACAAAAATATAAGATAACAGAAATACAACTCCACATTGTTCCCACCACCAGAGTTCTGTGTCCTCATTTCCTCCGTTGGAAACTACAGTGGTTCTCATGTGGTCTGGGAGGTGGTGAAGTGGCTAAGGAACTAGACTCTCAAGGATGAGGGCCTGAGTTCAATCCCCAGCAGCACATGTACCAAAGTGATGTCTGGTTCTTTCTCTCTCTTCCTATCTTTCTCATTAATAAATTTTTTTTTTTTTTTTAAAAAGAAACTACAGTGGTTCTCCTAGGATAACAGATATGGGTTGACTATTTTTTCTGTAACTTTATCTGTCTGTCTGTCTGTCTGTCTATCTATCTGTCTATCTATCTATTTTAGCCCATTTTTTCTATGGTCCTACCTTCCTGTTCTTTGTCACACACACCTACACCTATGACTATTTCTGAATGTCTTAATTTCCTCTTCTCTCTCTGGATCCTGGATTTCAGAGCCCTCTAGTCATTTTCCCCTGACATTTCTCCCCCTCTGGAAGTGTGGGCCAAAATTCTTTTTTTTTTTTCCAGAGCACTCTTCAACTCTGTTTTGTTTTGTTTCTTTTTTACCAGAGCACTGCTTAGCTCTGGCTTATGGTGGTGCAAGGGGGATTGAACCTGGGCCTTTTTTTTTTTTTTTTAATTTCTTTATTGGGGGATTAATGTTTTACAGTCGACAGTAAATACAATAGTTTGTACATGCATAACATTTCCCAGTTTTCCACATAACAGTACAACCCCCAAGAACCTGGGACTTTGGAGCCTCAGGCATGCATGAGTCTCTTTTCATAACCATTATGCTATCTACCCCCACCCTGGACCAAAATTCTTTATGGGTTGCAGAAGGTGGGAGTTCTGGTTTCTGTAACTGCTTCTCTGCTGAACATGGGCGTCGGCAGGGGTGACCTACTTTTAACAAAAGTGAAGAATTAGGAAATGAATTCCCTCTCGACTTCCTGAGCCATGCTGAGCCCATGCTCTGCCTGACTCAGTGACGCATGTATCACTCCTAGTAATGACCAACTCCTGCTGGACATACTAACTCTAGCTCCTGGCTAACATTCTTGGCTAGAAAACCCAAGTGACAATGTTTCCAAGCAGTCCTCTCCCCACACAAAACACACAATCTTCATTGCAGAGGAATATCCTTGGAAAGGTAGTTTTCAAGAGAAGGGGGGGGGGGGCAGAATAAGGCTGGAATAAGGTTGATGATTCAAAACCCTAAGTCAATTGGGCTGGGCAGTAGTACACCTCTTAGAGTGTGCATGTTACAATGAGCAAGCATCTGGGTTCAAGCCCCAGTCCCCACTTGCAGTGGGAAAGTTTCACATTCAGTGAAGCAGTGCTGTCAGTGTCTCTCTTTCTCTCTCCCTCTTTGTCTCTCCTTTCCTTCTCAGTTGTTCTCTGTCTCTAAGCAAAAAATAAACAAATAAATAAAATAATTAAAAAATAAAAATAAATAAAGTATCAAAATCCTAAGTTGCAAAGAAGTCTGAATAAGTATATATCTGACTGCATCACATAACACACGCAGAACAGGAGCATTCCCACAAGAAACTAGCCACCATTAATTATCACATTCTGCTACTCCAAAAAGAATTTAAAGCTCAGTAAGTTATACTATACCACAACTGTGTAAATTATTTTCCACAAACATGTGATTGACATTAACATGTAATTGGCTTAATAAATATTTACATGTTTAATAAATATAAATAGGAGACAATGTTCCTGGTAGCATACACACTTTACCATACATTGTCGGGCATTAAGCCAGCCCCCCCCCCCATCCTCCATTGCTGACACTATGACCTATTTACATAATCATTGTTTTGCCGGAAAGATTCCCCACCCATTCCTTTGATCTATCCTCTTTCTACCTCGAGACCCACCCTGCCTGCAGGGTAACATTAATCCCACCAGTTAAAACCTTCGCAACAGTTGCTAAGGAAGTTTCTACCTTAGCCCACTTTTTCCTTTTCTCCACCCCCTTTCCTAGCCATTTCCTTTTTTGACTTGCCACTTCCGGTTCTATAAAAGTGTTGTCTCTGATCAATAAAGACACACTGCATTCCCACTCCGCCACGAGTTCCTGGTCTCTCTCCCTTGTCACTGACAGTCAAGTTCTCTCCAACCCAGAGAGCACGTGCCCAGGAAGAAGGCACCCCCACACTAGCCCGGCGATACATGAGGACCTAGATTTGGTCCCCCACCAGCACCTGGGAAAACTGTGTAAAGGGGGAAACTTTAGGCGAATAGGAGTGCTATTGTGATATATCTCCTTCTCTCTCTGTCTCTCTCCCCCTTTCAGTGTCACACCTTCTCCCCACAGGGGTGGGGGGAGTGAGAGGAACACCTGTTAGGAGAAATGTAATCATGCAGAAGGGAAGCCCCAGGAAGGGCTGGCAGCAGTGAAAATAGATAAATAAGGGACTTGGTGGTGGTGTACCTGGTTAAGTGCACGTTATAGTGCACAAGGACCCAAGTTCAAGCCCACAGTCCCCACCTGCACAGGGGAAAGCTTCACGAGTGGTAGCAGTGCTGCAGGTGTCTCTCTCTATCTCTTTCCCTTTCTCGCTGTCTTTATCAAATAAATATAATAAAAAATACACAAATAAAATAAACATTAAAAAAGAAAATAGATATATAAAAAAATAATATCTTTGGTTAATATGTTACTTTACATATTACTCATTTAATATTTAAATAATAAAACAAAATTGCATATATATATTTTTTAATTTTTTTTTACCAGAGCACTTATCAGCTCTGGCTTATGGTGGGTTGGGGTGGGGGATTGAACCTGGGACTTTGGAGTCTCAGGCCTGAGAGTCCATATAACCATTATGCTATCTACCTCCACAAAATAATAAATATTTTAACAGCTCTGTCTTAATTCCTAATAATTAACAGTATCTATATCCCATATTTTTCAGTTTTATTAAGGCATAATTGACAAATAAAATGGTAAACTATTTAAAGTATGCATCAAAATGACCTGATAGACAGAAACATGATAAATTTCTCTTTTCTACTTAATTGGAAAATTCATTATCTCATGTATCTATCATTTTTTTATTAGTGGGATTATCTAAATTTTATTTTCTAAAAAGAAATTCACACCAGCATAAAAGCAAGAAACTGGCTCACTTAAAAATGGCCTTTTTGGTCAATATCTGACCACTCCATCCTCTGGGACCCTAGTCAGGGAATGTTTGGATTCCCATATAGATATGATGGGCTTAGACCTCTAATGGATCCTTCTCTCCGCCATCACTGGTCACTTCATCAGAAACATCAGCATAAGCCCTCTGTGGACCTCTCCAGGACCTTGCCCTCACTATAAAGTAGCAATGGTAGGGGCCGCCCCACTCTCCAAAGGGACTCTGCTTCGCCTTGACCACCATCCAGGTTCAAACCTGGCACGCATGACACTGGGGTAAGCGTCAATACTAAATTTTTCTCTCCTTTCTCCTCCCCAACCCTTTTGCATTAGTGATTTAATAATGATTTACAAAATCGTAAAGGTGTAACTTTGTACCACTCCCACAACCAAAGTTCTGTGTTCCTCCCCTTCCCAATGAGAACTACCATAATTCTCCCAAGCACATGATTATGGGTTGACTGTATATACAGTTTTCCTTTTTTTTAAATTCATGTGTCCCAATTCTCTACATTCAAATGAGTGAAATCATCCCATTATTGTCCTTCCTTTTTCCTCTTCCCTCTCAGATAAGCAATATAGTGCCTGACCTTCCCAACTGTTTTCCAGAATCTCTTCCCTCTCAGTGATGGTACAAAAAACAAAAGCCCCATGTCACAGACGTTCTAGGCCCCAGGACTGGGGTTCAGAACCTTCTAGTCATTTTCCCCTAACATTTTTCCCTCTGGGAATATGGACCAAAATTATTTTTTTGGGGGGGGAATCACTTTCTTTCACACTCTCTTTCTTTCTCTCTCACTCTCTCTCTAGATGAAAAAGTTAATCCAGAGCAGTGAAGGCCCAACAATGCAATCTTTTTCTTTCCTATTTAACAACTTAGTGCAAACATTAATTATATCCACCACATTGTACCCTAGCCTTTCTAAAATTATTCTTCTCCAAGTTAAAAGTTTTACCCTCTGGGAGTTCGGGCCGCAGTGCAGTGGGTTAAGCGCATGTGGCGCAAAGCACAAGGACCGGAGTAAGGATCCCGGCTGGAGCCCCCGGCTCCCCACCTGCAGGGGAGTCGCTTCACAGGCGGTGAAGCAGGTCTGCAGGTGTCTATCTTTCTCTCCCCCTCTCTGTCTTCCCCTCCTCTCTCCATTTCTCTCTGTCCTATCCAACAACGAACAACATCAACAATGGCAATAATAATAACCACAACGAGGCTACAACAACAAGGGCAACAAAAGGGGGGAAAATGGCCTCCAGGAGCGGTGGATTCATGGTGCAGGCACCAAGCCCAGCAATAACCCTGGAGGAAAAAAAAAAAAGTTTCTACCCTCTGGTAGGCTCTCCTCATTCCCCAACACCCACTTTTATCCTCTCTTTCTTTGTTTAATCAGATGTTCTTTTATTTCTAAACTGTATTTATTTTATCTGATAGAGCAGAGAGAAATTGATAAGGAAGGGGAGATAGAGAGGGAGAGAAAGAGAGAGACAGAGAGACACCTCCAGCACTGCTTCCCCCCTCATGAAGCTTCCCCCCTGTAGGTGGGGGCGGGGGCTTGAACCTGGGTCCTTATGCATAGTAATACATGCACTTAACCAGGTGTGCCACCACCCAGCCCCCTTCTGCTCTCCTTCTATAAATTTTGACTTTATATTTGAACTTCCTATATAGTCACTATCATGGGTTATTCACCTTTTTTTTTTTTTTTCTCCAGGGTTATTGCTGGGCTCGGTGCCTGCACCATGAATCCACCGCTCCTGGAGGCCATTTTCCCCCCTTTTTGTTGCCCTAGTTGTTGCAGCCTCATTGCGGTTATTATTACCATTGTTGACGTTGCTTTGTTGTTGGATAGGACAGAGAGAAATGGAGGAGGGGAAAACAGAGAGAGAGGGGAGAGAAAGATAGACACCTGCAGACCTGCTTCACCGCCCGTGAAGCGACTCCCCTGCAGGTGGGGAGCCAAGGGCTGGAACCGGGATCCTTACGCCGGTCCCTGCGCTTTGCGCCACGTGCGCTTAACCCACTGCGCCACCGCCCGACTCCCGGTTATTCACCTTTTTATGCCTGTCCAATTTCATTTTGCACAGTATCCTCAAGGCTCATCCGTGTTACCTTATGTAGCAAGTTTGTATTCTTTTTCCCAGCTAGATAATTTTTTATGAAATACACATCTCTGTTGTTAAAATTTGTAAGCTCTAGCTGGGCGGGTTAGCTTCGCAGTGGTGAACAGAGACTCGCGGACACACGGCTGGGCAGGGAAGCTGTATTTCTTTATTCAGGAACAACGATTCATAAACTAAGACAAACTAATCACCAAACAGAACTCTGCTGTCTCTTTGCAGCGGCACAAGCACTCCCTCTTACTCTTGAACTCAGGAACTCTCCAACTCTAGAACTCTCCGAACTCAGGAACCCAGGAACTCTCTCTCTCTGGCACTCTCTCTTACTCTGTAACTCTGAAACTCTCGAACTCCCGTACTCAGGAACTCTCTGAAACTCTGGCACACTGGCACTCTCTCTTACTCTTGAACTCAGGAACTCTCCAACTCTAGAACTCTCTGGCCCTCTCTCTCTTCCTCTCGAACTCAGGAACTCTCCAACTCTGGCACTCTCTGGCCCTCTCTCTCTTTCTCTCGAACTCATCAACTCAGGAACCCTCCCTCAGGGTTCCTTGGGGCGGGGCCAAGCAGGCCCGCGAAATTAATTGGACTGATGCAATTCTCTTGGTTTGGGGAGGGCTAGAACAAACCAATGTAACGCATACGACACATCTCCTTTAGCTAATCATCTGTTGACAGATGATCAAGTTGTGCCCTGGCTATTGTGACTATGCTGCAGTGAATGTGGAGAGCAAATAACATGTTCATGTCCTGTTGTCATTTCCTTTGAACATATAAGCAGAAAGGGATTGCTTGGTCACATGGTAATTTCATTTTTTTTAAATATTTATTTATTTTCCCTTTTGTTGCTCTTGTTTTTTTAATTGTTGTTGTAGTTATTATTGTTGTTGTTATTGTCGTAGTTGTTAGATAGGACAGAGAGAAATGGAGAAAGGAGGGGAAGACAGAGAAACGGAGAGAAAGAGACCTGCAGACCTGCTTCACCGCTTCTGAAGCGAGTCCCCTGTAGGTGGGGAGCCAGGGACTCCAACTGGGATTCTTATGGCGGCCCTTGCGCTTTGTGCCACGTGTACTTAACCCGCTGCGCTCCCGCCTGACTCCCTGGTAATTTCATTTTTAAGACTTTAAGTAACCTCCATCCAGATTTCCACAGCAGCTATTCCAGTTACATTCCCATCAAAGATGCAGAAATGTTCTCTTTTCTACTGGGTCTTCACCAACATTTATAATTTCCTATATAAGTGGTATTTCATTTAGATTTTTATTTTTACTTCTCTGATGATTAGTTACACTGAATTAGCTTTTTTATATACCTGCTGACTATCTCCTTCTTCTTTAAAATAATGTTTATTCCATTTCTTAAAAAATAATGTCCAAACGAGACTCCAAAATGATATAAATGGTGTTGAACTGATAGGATGCGGAGTGACTTGCCACCAGTAGGCCTAAAAAGGTGCCAAATAACATCCAGTAAATTATAATACTAAAATAGTAACAACTAATCTTATTCAAGTGTTTCACGTGTCAAACATTAAACTGAGAACTTAACATTCACTTTTATTTATTCCTGATAGTAACTCTAGAAGTTAGACTTTATTATTATTATTATTATTATTATTATTATTATTATTATGCGTTATACCTGTGTGGTTCCACTATTTTGTCCACAGAACAACAGGAGAGAGTGAAAGAGAGGAGAGAGATGGATAATCACCACGTCACTGCTCCACTACTCACAGTTACCTTTGCAGGCCTCTCTCATGTGGTAAAGTGTCTGTCTAGTCTACTATGCGAGCCCCCCCAGCACACACACACACACACACACACACACACCAGCCTCAGGTTAGGCATTCTTACTATTCTCATTTAACACCAGAGATGCTGATAGTTACAGAAGCTACTGCACACAGCTTGTACATACATGTTCACATGCTACGGAGGGACACTATCTAGATTCTGACCAGCAAACTGCACTTCCCACCCCACCCCACCATGATAATAACTGCACAGAGCAGTTATGGTCTTAGGTCACTCTAGTTCCACAACAGCCAGAGTCAAGTGAGAGATTCTGCTATAATAATATTCTTGTTTATAAATGTGGGACCTGAGGTCCAGGAGAGCCCAGCAAATTCCCCAAGGTCCAGTATTAAGTGTGTGGAAGAGAAGAGCAAAATTTTACCCCAAGTTATCCCCTGCATCCCCGACTCTTCTCCAAGAAATCAGTGACTTCAGAAGTTATTTCAAGTGAAGCAATATTGAGTGTGTGTCACAATGCCCTGCTGCCCTCAGGCAGGGACAGGCTGTCCTTTAAGGACTAAAATACTATTAGGTACAATTCATCCTTCTGAGTACTACTGCTTGGTGAGTGAAACCATACATATTAGCTAAAGAGAAGAGCTAGTTGGATCCAGAATAGAAAGGATTTAAAAAAGGGGGTGAGAGAGGAAAATACAAGAAAGACTGCCTCTGTAAACTATTCCCATTCACAGTGGGTTGTTTTTTTTTTTTTGCCTGAGGGATAAAGAGAAACAAACATGAGATCAATAGGCTGGGTTTGTATTTTAGGTTTTGACTAATCCTACCTGCTTAGAGTAAGTTATGACATTCTGAAATCAGATTTTTTTATCAATAAAATGGGAGAGTTGGGCTAGTCAGTAATTTTTCTTTTCCTCCTTAGACCACTCCCTGCCCCACTAAGAAGAAATAAAGCTCTCAATACATTGTGTTTTCCCAGAAATAATATTAAATATGTCTGTATATATGTTCTAAATACACATCCATACACACAGTCATGTAGCTCTTATTTTGTACAAATGATATTTGCACTCGGCACATTTCCCTTCAACTTGCATTCTCCACTTAATTATAGATCTTGAAGATCTTTCCCTAACAATGCTGCATACAGATCCAGTTTTCCTATAAAAATAGCTATTTAGTATTCCATTGTATGAAGGCACAATAATTTATTTAGACAGGCCCTTATTGAAAGACATTTGAGCTGTTTCTAATTTTTTGTTATTACAAACATTGTCATGGCAAACCTCCTGGAGCAGTTGAAGTCTGCAGCATTGTGAGGCCCCAGGGTTCCAGGAAGCACAGTTTGAAAACCACTAAACAAGATAATCTTAAATTTCCTCTTCTCTCAATTAAATGAAAACTCTTTTAACCTTTGGTGTCTGTGTCACTCACACATTATTTTGCAGTACCTCCTAACAGTTCTGAGTAAGTCCTTTCTTTTCTCTCAAGCAAGATTGTAATCGGTTTGAGGAAACTGGTTTGCATCCCTCAAAGTGTAGCAGAGCAATGAGCATGGCAAGTTCCTCAAGAAATTTCTGTTGGATGGTGTTGAAAGAGAATTCATGCATTTAAAAAATATATCTTTATTATTATTATTTTGCCTTTATTTACTTCCCAGAGCACTGATCAGCTCTGACTTAATGGCAATTTGGGGGGAGGAGGGGAACACCTGAACCTGGAAATTCGGGGCCCCAGGCACAAGACTCTCTTTGCATAACCATTATGCTATCTACCCCCCACCCAGAATTTGTGCGTATTTTGCACTTCCAGGGCATCTCACGGAACATAACTCTGGAGGCACTAAGCACCCTGAATTCTTTCTTAATCATCCTAGCAGTATCTGTGATGATGACGAGAAGTCTCGTGTATATATACCTCACAGCTATGTTTCACAGGTGAAGCTTATTTAAAAAAAAGACCTACAATTCTGTCCTCAACTTTGAAACTATCAGTAATCAAGTGATTTTCAATCCTTATTCTAGACTTCTTTGCAGCATGAACCACTTTTTAATATTTATTTATTTATTCCCTTTTGTTGCTCTTGTTTTGTTGTTGTAGTTATTACTGTTGTTGTTATTGATGTCGTCGTCATTGTTGGATAGGACAGAAAGAAACAGAGAGAGGAGGGAAAGACAGAAAGGGGGAGAGAACGACAGACACCTGCAGACCTGCTTCACTGCTTGTGAAGCAACTCCCCTGCAGGTGGAAAGCCAGAGACTCAAACTGGGATCCTCAACGGTCCTTGCACTTTGCGCCACGTGCACTTAACCCACTTCGCTACCGCCTGACTCCCATGAACCATTTCTTATCACCTTGTCCTACCAGAAGCTCTCCTGCTCCTTTTTTTTTTTCTGGGGATTTTCTTTCTTTCTTTTTAATTTCTTTATTGGTAGATTAATGTTTTACATTCGACAGTAAATACAATAGTTTGCACATGCATAACATTTCTCAGTTTTCCATATAACAATACAACCCCCACTAGGACCTCTGTCATCCTTTTTGGACCTGTACTCTCCCCCCGGCCCTGCGATACACCACTGCTCCCTTTTTATGATGCCATTTTTCCATGACTTTGCTCCCAGCTCTGTGCTCAACTTCCGGAACTCTTCCCTTTCTACCCAGTCCTTTCATTGTTTCCTGGAGTTCTCTCCTCTGGCTTTTATTCTTCATCTAATCTCTTTCAGATACATTGCCCTTAGGGAAACCTGCCTCCAGCAAAATTTGCTCCTCCTTCTGGGTTCCATTTTTTTTTTTTGGGGGGGTGAGGGGGTTATTTAATTCATTTATAATTTATTGAATATATTACATTGGGTGGGGGTAGATAGAATAATGTCATGCAAAGAGACACTTATGCCTGAGGCTCTGAAGTCCCAGGTTCAATCTCTGAGTACCACCATAAGCCAGAGCTAAGCAGTGCTCTAATAAAAAAGAAAAAAAAAAAAGTAAAAAAAAAGCATATACTGAATATACCACATCTATATATTCCAAGGTTTTTTGGGGTTTTTTTTGCCTCCAAGGTTATCACTGGAGCTCAGTGCCAGCACTACAAATCCACTGCTCCTGGAGGCTACTTTTCCCAATTTGTTGCCCTTGTTGTGGTTGTTATTGTTATTACAGCTGTTGTTGTTGTTGTTGTTGGATAGGACAGAGAGAAATTGAGAGAGGAGAGAAAATAGACACCTGCAGACCTGCTTCACTGCTTGCTAAGTGACCCCCCCTGTGGGGAGCTGGGGCCTCGAACCTGGATCCTTACACCAGTCCTTGCACTTCGTGCCATGTGCACTTAACCTGCTGTGCTACCACCCAGCCCCCAGTTTTTTGTTTTGTTTGTTTGTTTGTTTAACTTAAAAATGTTTTGTTTGTATCAACACCAGAGAAAGATGGGACGCTTGGGATCAATCTTCAAACCTCAAGACTAGGGCCAGTGTAGGCCCTGCCACACTTTTCCTTGTCTCTGCTAGGTTCCTACTCTAAGTTTCGCTACAAGAGATAAAACTCAGAATGTTATATATTCCCAGAAGCAATACTTCATGTATATACAAAATTTAATGTACATACATTATAAGGTAGGCTATTCTCGAATTCCATTTCTATTTTATTAGAATTATTATCATTATTATTATTTTATCTCTAACATGAAATCATTCAACAAGTTTGGTCAGCTGTAACTCCTATATGCAGTCACATTTGTTTGCCTTATCCTCACAGCCACTTTCTAGGTAAAGTGGCATCTTTACAGATGATCTTTTTTTTATTTTTTATTTTTTTTAGATTTTATTAATTTATTAATGAGAAAGATAGGAGACAGAGAAAGAACCAGACATCACTCTGGTACATGTGCTGCCAGGGACTGAACTCAGCACCTCATGCTTGAGAGTCTAGTGACTTAGCCACAGCACCACCTCCCGGACCACTTTGCAGATTTTAACTGTCTTCTTGTTAAAGAAGTTACAGAAGTTACTGCCCAGAAATGGCCGTGGTTACAGGTGTGGCTGGAATGCTGAGAGAGGAGGTACCACCCAGAGGTGGGAGTGGTTACAGGTGTGGTTTGGGAAGTGGGGGTGGAGTGAGGGGAGGGGGTGTCTGAATTTAAAGCTGAGAACCTGATCATTTGCCCCTCTTTTTTCTGGGGCTACCATGTGACCATTCAGGGCTGTAAGTCAATTCTCAGTCCCCTTTCTCTCTCTCTCTCTCTCTCTCTTTCATGTCCTAACATGTTTTGTTTTTAATAAAAGTTTAAAATTACCAGGATAATCATGTTCTCTTTTCAATTTATTGAGATAAAGCATGGCAAACTCTCAGAATGGGGAACAGAGACTGTTCCCTTCGCTTATTCCTTTAACACTGACTATACTCCTTACCTGTGACCTAGTCTTTATACTTTGAAGGAGCATTCGAAAACATTTACCTGCTCAGATAAATCGGATGTGCAGTGTTTTCAACAGTTTCCTATGACCTTCAGGATCAAGTCCCGAGCACCTTTGCTTAGTACAAAAGGCTTAGTCTTTGGGGGGTGGGCGGTAGCACACCCAGTAGAGTACACAAGCTACCGTTTACAAGGAAGGAACCTGAGTTCAAGGTCCTAGGCCCCACCTACAGGAGGAAAGCTCCAGCAGTAAAGCCCAGAGCTCAGGTATCTCTTTTTCCCTCTCAGTCTCCTCTTCCCTCTCAATTTCTCTCTGTCTCTAGGAAACTAAGTAAACAAGTAATTAAATGGTTCGAAAAGAAAAGAAAAGACTTTGTTTTCTTTGATAGGACAGAGAGCAATTCAGAAAGAAAGAAAAACATCTGTACACCTGCTTCACCCCTTGTGAAGTTTCCCTGCTGCAGGTAGGGAGTGAGGGCTCGCACCCTGGTCCTTGCACTTAGTGTGCTTAACCTGGTAAGCCACCACCTGGCCCCTGGAAGAATGCCTGTTTTTGTTAAATGTGAATACCCAAATCTTGAAAATGTCACTTAGAGATTTTAATACTTTCATGATCATCCAACTGTGGATTCAGTTAGAATTGGTGTCAAATACTTTAATGCAAATGAAAATTAATCTTAACACATTCTTCCTTCTGTTTAACCCTCTGCATTATATTAGAACACGCATGGCCAATAAACAGTTTTGCTCCAGAGGAAAAATTAGGTTTATATTTGTTAACATTTTGTAATATTGTCAGAGTTAATAAAAAGGGTTCAAGAGAAAATATGTGTGTGTGGTGGGGGTGGGGTGGACAAATTATATAATAACTTCCTAAAAAAATAAAGTGGTATTACTTTCTCTTAGTATTTGCCCTGCTCATCAGCATACCCTTTCTTTGTTATTTTTCTATATTCCTGTTTCTTTCTTGAACTCCTTATCGCTCTAATCCCTTCTCTTGAATGCTCTTATTTTATCTCTTCTGGGTTTTCAAAGACTATCTCCTTCCCAAGCCAGGTTCCCCAGGCTTCACTTGGCCCCCTGACCTCTCCTTCCTCTCCCAGGGCTGCATTTCCCCGGCTTCTCATTTGCCTCCCAGCAACCTAAGCAGAACAATACTGGAAGTGGAACTGGCACTTGGAGAGCACTTGGAAAGAAAACTTTACTCATCAAGAAAGAGGCGAGGATCTTAAAAGGATCTGCGAGGAGGTGTTTGCTAAATCATCTGCTTCTTTAAATGAGAAGTGTTGAACAACGTGGTTTCCACTTCAAAGGAGGTGGCAAGTAGTGCCTTCCTGGGCTGAGTGAATGAGCATATTCCAAGAGTTCTAGACCTCAGGATTTAGCCTTGAATAAAATGCAACACTTCCCCCCACCGCACCCTATTCCCCCTTAGTTCCTGTGATCTCTTTCTTTCTTTCTGAAAGCCTCAGTGCTGGAATTCAAAGGGCTAAATTCTGCCCTTAGTTGTGTGTCAAGATTCCCACTGAAGCCAGGAGTTCCTATGTATTCAGCGGAAGTATTGGGCCTTGGGGACCCAGATTAAATCACAACAGCCCAGTCATTTGTCTACTTATTTGCTTAAACCTATAGATAGATAGATAGATGATAGATAGATAGATAGATAGATAGATAGATAGATGATAGATAGATAGGGTCTGCTGTATCTGAATGCCTTTTAATAATCTTTTTTAAAAATTTTTTAATACACAAGAGAATTGAGATTCCCACATTAGATCTCCTGCATTATCGTGCAAATAATAAAAATCACTCTTACCCTAAGCTTCAGGTCCAGGACAGTCATAGGAGAACAGGCAGGAATACATTTCTACCATGCCAGCCCCTCACTGAGCAAATTCTGTTTCTGTCCCCAGGGGTTCAAGACTGGGAACTTTTATTCAGTGTTCCATTTAAACAGTGTGAACTACCTAAACCATTTTTGTTTGTCCAAGCTAGGTAGCTAACAAAGGTCACTCTACTGGCTTTAGGGAAAAATAACAGAGAATGCATCCCCAATTTCTCTAAGGTGCCCCTCTATTCATTCACATACCGCTTTTCTCCCTGGTCTTTGGTGTTTATATATTTTTTTTAAATAAAATAAATGGAAGTACTATCCCATGACAATTATCCTTGCTATCTCTATCACAGAGAGCTTTTTTTCCCCCTACTGTTATGGAATCAGTGTACTTTTCTTAAATCAAGATAATAACTACATAAGCTAGTTGGGAAAACAGGTTCATTCTTCAAATATATATATATATATATATATATATATATGTGTGTGTGTGTGTGTGTATACATATACATATATATATGTATTCTATTTTAATAAGAGATACTGAGACACAGAGAGAAGAAAGATAAATGGAGAGAGAGAGTTCCGGACACTTTTATGGTGGTGTAGGGGCTTGATCCTGGGACTTTGGAGCCTTAGGCATTAGTCTTTTTGCATGACTATTATACGACCTCCCCTATCACCACCCCCAACTTTGAAGCTGGTAAAACTTGTATATTCTACCATTCCTGTCTTAATATGGATTTTTTTTAATTTTTTTAAAAAAAGATATTTTTGTTTGTATTTCTTGGCTGACTTAAAAGATGCAACATGCAAAGCATTATACAGGTGGGGACCAGGGGCTTGAACCTGGATCCTTGTGCACTGAGACTTAACACTTCGATTC
This sequence comes from Erinaceus europaeus, assembly GCF_950295315.1. NCBI lineage: Eukaryota > Metazoa > Chordata > Mammalia > Eulipotyphla > Erinaceidae > Erinaceus > Erinaceus europaeus. Next base: position 63,367,923 of record NC_080179.1, on the reverse strand, counting down.
ATATGCTAAATTAGGTTTATGAATATAGAGGACTAAACAGAACTATTATTATACAAATAAACACAATGTTGTAGCACTGACACTGCTTAAAGTACCAATAACTAATGAGAAAGAGTGGGTAAGATTATGCAGTGATGATACTAAGAACATTAAAGGCAGGAAAGTAGTGGGGTGGATAGAATGTTGGACTCTCAACCATGAAGTCCCAAGTTTAGTCCCCATCACTGCATGGGCCAAAGTAATGCTCTGGTTCACTTTCTCTCACGAACAAATTGGTAAATAAATCTAGTGGAATTACTAAGAATATCATCCATGTGTAACAATTATTATTTACACCTAAATCTTATGGTATAGTGGCCATGCAGGGGCACATCTGGTAGAGTGCACATGTTGCCAAGCACAGCAACCTCGTTTCAAATCCCCAGTCCCCACCTGCAGGACAGGGGAAGCTTCAAGAGTGGTGAAACAGGAGCCAGGCGGTAGTGCAGCGAGTTAAGCGCACATGGCACAAAGTGCAAGGACCGGCCTAAGGACCCTGGTTTGAGCCCCTGGCTCCCCACTTGCAGGGGAGTCCATTCACAGGTGGTGAAGCAGGTCTGCAGGTGTCTGTCTTTCTCTCCCCCTCTCTATTTTCCCCTCCTGTCTCCATTTCTCTCTGTCCTATCCAACAACGATGACAACAATAACTACAACAATAAAACAACAAGGGCAACAAAAGGGAAAATAAATAAATAAAATATTTTTAAAATCTTTTAAAAAAGAGTGGTGAAACAATGCTGCAGATGTCTCTCCCTCTGTCTCAATTTCTACCCTCTCAATTTCTCTCTCTCTAAAACGGTTTTTGTATTATATTTATCTATTAGACAGAGATAGCCAAAAATTGAGAGGGAAGGGGGTGATAAAGAGGGAGAGAGGGAGATACTTGCAACACTGCTTTACCACTCACAAAGCTTTCCCCCTGTAGGTGGGGGCTGGGGGCTCAAACCTGGGTCCTTGTGCGTTGTAACATGTGCGCTCAACCAAGTGCACCACCACCTGGCCCCTCAACTTCTATATCTATCCAAAATAAATAACTATCCTAAGGTATATAATCCTGACTATTCAGTTCAACACGTGTTATCATTCATTTATCCAGCAAGTCTTTGCCATTAATGAATTTCCACTGTATTGTAACTACTATTCTACTGCACACATATTAGATATTGTTAGTAGCCCCTTCCTACTCCCAGAAAAAAAAAATCCTCAATGATTCTTTGGAAGTGGTTCCAAAGTCTACCCAACTTAATGGCAGGCTTGAGCGGCCATATTTAATCTTACCCCACAGTGAACTGACCACTACTGGTAGGTCCAGAAACAAGCAACCTAAGCCAAGCAAAAATGATCCCTCCACTGGGAAACTTTACAATGAGAACAGAGAGACAAGTTTGTTTTGCCCTGAGGAAAAAGCTGCCGAATGGGATCAAAGCTCAGGAGGTATTGAAGACTTTGTTTCCCACACATGGGTCAGTAGTTCTTAGCTCTGGCTGCACATTTGGATCACCCAGGGAACCTTTAAAAAATGTCCTGGCACCAACTCCCAGAAATTCTAATTGACGTGATCTGGGGTGAGAACCAGGTGTCTATACTTCTTTAAAATTCTTTAAAATTCCCCAGATGGTTCATATAAGCAAACCAGGAATCAAGCTGACATTAAGAAGGAAAAGAGGTATGATCAGCAGAGGTGACCGGAAAAGACACAGACACTAACTAGTGACAAACTATGCTATTTTAGGCGTTCAAAAGCCACACTGCACACCAGGCTTTCTTTCTCGCTATTCTGCTGACCGATTCTTTTTTCAATTATCTGAGATATTCCAGTGTCTTTCCAATAAATCCTCTTTTTATCCTAAGTTAATTTAAGTTGCATTTGTGTGATTTGCAAACAAAGAGGTCCATACTAGATCTCTGTTTTTGTGTGCTCAGGCTTAAAAGATTTTACCCTTGTAGAATAGTTCCTCTCCATTCATGTCCTTTTTCACTAATTTATTAAGCAATGATGTTCACAATATTCCAGGTTCTGTGCTGGTTGTCAGGAATATTAAACAAAAGCAGCTTCAGTCCAGTGAGAAAACTGGCATCTCAGCAGAGAGAAACAGGACAGTTGAAAAGTCTTCTAACAGGAGTGGGGTGGGTGGGTGGAGGGGCCACACCAGATTAAGCACATAGTATGAAGTTCAAGGACTTGTGCAAGGATCCCAGTTTGAGTCCCCGACTCCCCACCACGCCTCACAAGCGATGAAGCAGCTCTGCAGGTGTCTGTCTGTCTTTCTATCTCCCCTCTCCTCTCAATTTCCCCTCTGTCCTATCCAATAAATTAATTTTAAAAAAAGAAAGAAAAAAGGGCCACCAGGAGCAGTGGATCCTAAGTGCTGGCACCGAGCTCCACATAACTCTGGAGGCAAAAAGAAAAAAGTATTCTAGGAAGTTGGGCAGTAGCACAGCGGGTTAAGTGCACGTGGCCCAAAGCGCAAGGACAGGCTTAAGGATCCCGGTTCGAGCCCCCAGCTCTCCACCTGCAGGGGAGTCTCCTTACAGACAATGAAGCAGGTCTGCAGGTGTCTGTCTTTCTCTCCCCTTCTCTGTCTTCCCCTCCTCTCTCCATTTCTCTCTGTCCTATCTAACAATGATGACAACAATAATAACTACAACAATAAAAAAACAACAAGGGCAACCAAAGGAAATAAATAAATAGATAAATAAATAACTTTTAAAAAAAACTTGAAAAAATATTCTAACAGAAGTACTGGCTACGTCAAGAACACTGAAGTAATGGGCATGGCAAGCACATTCACAACAAAAGAAGTGGCCCCTGTCAACTGTGAAGGAAAGAATTTTCGTCATCTGTTAAGTAAGAGAGAATGGAAAAGGGGGCCAGGCAGTGGTGCACCCGGCTAAGTGCTTGCATTACAATGCTCAAGGACCCAGGTTCAAGCCCCTGGTCACCACCTGCAGAAGGAAAACTTGACAAGTGGTGGAGCAGGGCTGCAGATGTTTCTCTGTCTCTCTTATATCTCTCCCTCCCCACTCAATTTATCTCTGTTTCTATCCAAATATATATATATATATATATATATATATATATATATAGAGAGAGAGAGAGAGAGAGAGAGAGAGAGAGGAAAGAAAGAGAGGAAAGAAAGAGAGGATATGAAGAACCAAATACCCAAAGTTGAGAGTTTTATGGCACTAAGACATTCTAAGAAAATCAATGTTGCTTTATTAAGGCTGGAAATGAAAGCTCATCTACTAGGGGTGAGGGGTGAGGGGTGTGGGTAGGCAAAAGTGGACAAACTAGGGACATCTGCACTTGCCATGCTGAGTATCTGAGTGTTTCTTCTGTGGTTGCTGTAGAGGCGTTGGAGCAACGTAGGTATAACAGTGCTGTGAACCAGTCTGTATGCCAGAAAACCATTTCTACAGATGTAAATGGACACAGACCAGATCAGCAGGAAGGAATCAAAGTCAGAGGCAATTAAATTTTTTTCAGAAGACAAGTGGTGAGTTCCTTAACCAAGACCTTGGTCACAGGAACCTAGTAAAAATAATTCAAAAGGTAAATCTCTCTGAATATAATAACTAAGTGAGATTAAAGACTGTGTATGTAGGAGAGGGATGTAGTTAGGAAAAGAGTGCATGGGGGCTAGGTGGTGGCACACCCGGTTGAGCGCACATGTTACAGTGTGAAAGCATCCCAGTTAGAGCCCCTGGTCCCCACCTGCAAGAGGAAAGCTTCATGAGTGGCGAAGCAGGGCCGCAGGTGTCTCTCTGTCTCTCTCCCTCTCTATCTTCCCCTCCTCTCTCGATTTCTGGCTGTCTCTATCCAATAAATAAATAAAGATAATATAAAAAAATTTTAAAAAGGAAAAGAGTGCACATGAACTCCTAAAGAAAGCTTAAATAGAAGGAAAATGAAGCATACAGCTAGAAGAGAAATTGCTAGCAAAGAGAAAAGAGAAATTAGAGAACTGGAAAAGATGGTGTTTCAGACATTAGAAGTCTAGCCAATAACTTCTGCACTGGGGTTAAATAGAATGTAATTATTCACCGAGTAAAGTGTTTCTGTTTGTTTGTTTGTTGTTAGATATGTGTGTACTTTGAGGGTCATCAGGGGATATAACTGATTAAACAGAACTAAGGGATGCTGTTTCCAACCCTGAGCCTCCTCCAGGGCTTCAGTTCCTATCCTCTAGTCCAGCTTTATCTCCCCTTTGGAGGCTGGAAGACATGAAACTGGGGAGAGTTGGACAAGAAGGCAATAAGTGAGGAAAACTGTAACCCCAAAAGTGAAGAGTCTGAAATGAGAGTGGAACCTTACTAGCCACTATAAGGCAGCAGAATGGTACTAGGTGCACAAGACTGATGAGTTTTAGAAACCTGGATTTCTGACCAATGGAGCATGATGAAAGGGGGTCCAGTAAAAGTGATAGTTCCTAACAGTAACAGATAGACATAGAATAAAGAAGAAAGGGGGAGTCAGGCTGTAGTGCAGCGGGTTAAGCGCAGGTGGCGCTAAGCACAAGGACCCGCGTAAGGATCCTGGTTCGAGCCCCGGCTCCCCACCTGCAGGGGGTCGCTTCACAAGTGGTGAAGCAGGTCTGCAGGTGTCTATCTTTCTCTCCCTCTCTCTATCTTCCCTCTCCCCCTCTCCATTTCTCTCTGTCCTACCCAACAATGACAACAATAACAACTACAACAATAAAACAACAAGGGCAACTAAAGGGAATAAATAAAATAAAATAAAATAATTTTTAAAAAAAAGAAGAAAGAAGAAAGGGACGAGGCAGTGGCATACCTGGTTAAGCGCCCACATTAGAGTGTGCAAGGATCCAGGTTCAAGCCCCTGGGCCCCATTAGAGTGTGCAGGGGGAAAAGCTTTGCCAAGTGGTGAAGCAGGGCTGCAGGTATCTCTGTGTCTCACCCCCTCTCTATCTGTTCCTCCCCTCTTAATTTCTCTGTTTCTATCCAGGATTAAATAAATAAAAATTAAAGAGAAGAGTAAGGAAGAAAGCAAGAGTTGGTGACATGGCCTGTTTTTTATGATTCACCAGTAAGAGTTGAAGGATAGATGGTCACTGGTGAAAGGAAGAATTTTTATTTTTTAATTTTTTAAAGGTGTTTTTTAAATATTTATTTATTCCCTTTTGTTGCTCTTGCTGTTTTATTGTTGTAGTTATTGATGTCATTGTTGTTGGATAGAACAGAGAGAAAGAGGAGGGGAAGACAGAGGGGGAGAGAAAGACACTTGCAAACCTGCTTCACCGCCTGTGAAGTAACCCCCCTGTAGGTGGGGAGCCGGGGCTCCAACCAGGATCCTAAAGCCGGTCCTTGCGCTTTGTGCTACATGCATTTAACCCGCTGCATTACTGCCCGACTCCCTGGAAGAATTTTTATGCTCTTGTTCTTCCTCGATATTGAATCTGCATCAGGCATCCATGCATGAACTCTGCCACACTGTGTGTTGACTTCATTTGGCCAGAGCTGATTTTTCTGTATCTACAAACAAAAGATTCCAGGACAAATATCGTAGATGCTACCCAAGGAATTGCCCAACACAGTCGTATCTAGGCTGTGGATTCACTTCATTTTTAGAATTTACAGTATGTTTACACTCTGCCAAACTTTGGAATTTGAGCAAGGTTTCTTCTGCTAATTAAAGGTATCTCTTTAAAGGAAAAAAGAATAAAGGTAAAAATTAAACAAGGTTGGTCTGGGAGGTGTTGCAGTGGGTAGTGTTGGACTCTCAAGTGTGGGGTCCTAAATTCAATCCCTAGCCTTGAGTGTGTTAAAGTGGTATTCTGCTTCATTCTCTCTCTCTCTCCCTCTCTCTCTCCCTCTCTCTCCCTCTCCCTCTCCCTCTGCCTCTCTCTCCCTTTTTGTTTTTTTGATTCCCTTGTAATGCTTTTTTTAAAAATTTTTTATTTAAGAAAGGATTAGTGAACAAAAACATAAGGTAGGAGGGGTACAACTCCACACAATTCCCACCACCCAATCCCCATAACCCACCCCCTCCCATGGTAGCTTTCCCATTCTCTAGCCCTCTGGGAGCATGGACCCAGGGTCGTTGAGGGTTGCAGAAGGTAGAAGGTCTGGCTTCTGTAATTGCTTCCCTGCTGAACATGGGCGTTGACTGGTCGGTCCATACTCCCAGTCTGCCTCTCTCTTTCCCTAGTAGGGTGTGTCTCTGGGGAAGCTGAGCTCCAGGACACATTGGTGGGGTCTTCAATCCAGGGAAGCCTAGCCAGCATCCTGGTGGCATCTGGAACCTGGTGATTGAAAGGAGAGTTAACATATGAAGCCAAACAATTTGTTGAGCAATCATGGATCCCAAGCTTAGAACAGTGTAGAGGAAGTGTTAGGGAGGTACTCACTGCAAACTCTAGTGTACTTCTGCTTTCAGGTATATATTTTGCAGTAGTTTATGGATACGTGTGAACATAAGCTCTCTCTCACAGAAACTGGTGTATATCTAGATTATGGGACTTTGTTAGAAAGTGAACTACCTGAGATGAAATTAGAGTGTACTATAAAAGGAAAGGTCTCACCCGAGTAATGAAGTTGAAGGGTTGTCATTCCACACGTGAAGTCTCTGGATACAGTCTGAGGTGAAGCATGTTGAGGTGGCAATCATTGCTTTGGTTAGGTTGTGATCGGCGGATGCAATATTATTTGGTTTGGATTGGGAGATGCATACGGGAAAATGGGCCCTATCCAAGGGTGCCAGGACTGGGGGAAGTAGGGGCTCTATAGTGAAGATGTGAGGTTCCTGCTGTCTTAGGGTTCAAAAAGACAATCGATAGTTAATGTTATCATCACATTATTTGGTAATTGGGTTAACTTTGAAAAGTCCCTTTGTTATGGTTTGCTGTACAGTACCCAGTATCTTGTATATAGCTGTGCTATTGGATGCTTCTAATCTACTTGGTCTAGGCTTTTGAGAGAGTCTGCATATCAAATACACAGCCTATATATTAAAAAGATTCAGTTTGTCTTTTGAGAAACTTTGAGACATACAATTGATTTCCCCCTCTCATATTAATTAACTACTGATTTATAGGTCTACATTTTGCTAGGAGTGTACATAAACACCATTCCCACCACCAAAGGACTGTGACCCATCCCTCCCGCCCACTCCCACCCCCTACTGGCCCAGGAAGCTACATGTCTACCCCTCACCACAGGGTTTTTACTTTGGTGCCCTACCTCTCTCTCCCTTTTTCCCTCTCTCCCTTTCTCCCTCTCTCTCCCTTTCTGATTCACCAATGCATTTTTTTTTTTGTTTAATACAAACTTATTCTTCTATTTATGTATAGTCTTGCATGAACATTTAGGTTAATTTATCATGTTTGATGACTTCTACGAAATTATGTCTACTGGTAGTAACTTTTACCCAGTCTGGTGACTTTAAAAAGATTTGCTTACCAGTGATGATCTGCCGAAAGTAATTATTAAGTTCTTTCTTTCTTTCTTTCTTTCTTTCTTTGAAATTTACCTCTCAACCTCAACATGCCCACTGATATCCAAGGAAAAGTCAAATGGTAGGACTTCAGAATAAAGAGAGAAAAACTTGTGCTGATCTAACTGGAATTTTTGAACCCAGCCTTTTAAAACACAAATAATATGCCACCAAAAGATATCTAACTAAATATCTTCTAGGCAGAGAAGAGAATTACTTTTCAAATGTTTAGCATTACTATAAATATACAAAGCAGATTACCTAATGTTAGTAATCTTTGCTTTATTGTTGATTTTCAAATATTAAAACTAAACAAAACAAAAATACCCCAAAGCTAGCCTGGTAAGATTCTATTTTATTTTTATTGTTTCTATTTTTAATAGAACCAATCCCAGGGAACAAAGGTCACATAAAACAAAATGAGTCACTACTTAAACTATGAGAATGTTGGTATTAACAATTATTGTACAAAAATTAGACCACAGGACTTCATTCTCTTGCTTGGTTACAGCTAATATAGTCAGCCTATCCTCTCGATTTTTTTGCAATATTTGCTACAATAATGAACAATTTGGTTAATCTGCTTGTAAAAACTGATTTTGTTTGTCTCCAATATTTTGCACTAATAAGAATTTTCCTTTAAAACATAGTTGGTTCTGCCTCATCAACCTCAGACTTAATTTTAGAGTGAATCTTCTAATTATAAAACCATCCAGCGCCAGGCTGGACAAAAAAATGGCATCACCACTGAAGAGAATGAGTGCCTTAGTTTATCCCAATTCATAACCCCAGGGCCCCCCAATGGAAAGACAAATATACGGTAGTTATGGCATCATTCATTCCCGAACACTTGCTTCAGTGTCTCAGCACGCAGAGACAAGTGCAGGTGTTAACTATTCAGAGGGGAATATAACCTCCTCTACGAAAGAGGGTTCAGACAGTTTTATGCAAGTTGATTTGTAGAATAAGTCAGATCTTGGAAAGCTCTGATGATAAGCGACACCAACTGGCATTTTCTCAAATATTCTGCTAAAAGAAAAGAGGGAAGTTGATAACATCAAGATCGGCTTCCCTTTTGTAAAGTTTTCCTAAATCAAAACTTCTTTTCTATAGGAACAAAAGCAGCATGGGCCCTATTTCAAAATGGAAACAAAACAAAACAAAAAAAAAAATACTAAGCAGAACTGGAAAAGATTTCAATGAGTCCATTTCATATGGTTCTTCTACTCAACTACAGGAATGCTATGTTGATTCGTTCAGGAATTATTGAAAAAGCAACAGGAAAAAGAATACAGTGGGTTTTTTTTTTTTTTTTTTCCTATTTGGTATGTGAATAAAGGGAAAGGTGATGTGTTAAAATATAAGAAATGTTATTAACAGTACTATACTCATGGGAGAGGCAAACCACGGCTAGCTTCTGTTTTGTTTACTTCCCACTTGTTTCAAGAAAAAAAAAAAAGAAGATTTGCTGTAGCTATGATTGATAAGGAAGGGCTTGGTAACTGACAAAAGAGTCTCTGTACTGCTTGAGGACCCTTGAAAGGGAGATTTTTCCCCGCCTACTCCTGATATGCCCATGCAGTATTCAAACAGTGATTTTGATATGGTTCAATAGCAGAAACTCGCCTTGTGCTGTCAAGGAGAATGCTTCAGGGGTAAATCAGCAAGGAGTATAGATCTGTGACTTCTGTGGAGTATTCAGACTCCGTGCAAGTTGTTCTAGCATTCATTTCCTTCACTGAAGCTGTTTGATTCATCATCCCCATAGGTGCTGGATCCAGGTACATGAGAACTGTACCTTAAGCGCACAGAGTAGTGAATCACTCTACTTCAACACTGCACACATCTATGAAGTAATAAACTCAAAATATAAGAGGAGAGAGCCGTAGAAGTGTAATTGATACTTTACATTATAAGTAAACTTGAAGCAGGGAGTACACATATGTGGTCAATTCACTTCTGACTGACAATAAATAAATTCAGCTGAAAGTCTAGATGCTGAACTGTGAGTGGCAGGGCAGGATACCCCAACCTCCCCTGAGACTGGGGCCATCCCTATTATCGCTGCTTTATGGTGAGGGCGAGGTCCCGGGAAGGCCCACAAGAAAGTTTATGATGACATTCCTGATGGAAGTGACCAGTGGCAGAATTGCACTTTTTTTTTTTAACTTATCAGAGGACTGAATGATTTATTTAGTAAGCTGTGTATTGCTCATTCATTCCATTACTCACTGATGATTTAAGGCTCAAAGATCAAAACCAAACAAACAAACCAAACTTTATACAATTGTGAAAGATACATCTAAATCAAGTTTTATTCTTCGGATAGGCTGCACAGTGTCAGCTTAATTAACAACATGAAGCCCAGCCAGTCTATCTTGGCTTTACTCTCGATCGCACCCTGTCATTTCACGAACATCTCATAAAAAGTGCAGCAAAGGTGGGCGCGAGGAATCACATCATTGCAAGACTGGCCAGCTCCTCATGGGGCGCGAGCGCTTCCACACTGCGATCATCATCTCTGGCATTATGCTATTCCACTGCAGAATACTGTGCCCCAGGATGGTTCCGTAGCCCCCATGTCCACTTGGTCGATTCCAAATTATATTCCTCCATGAGGATCATTTCTGGAACCATCCGTTCCACCCCGGTTCCATGGCTGCCAGTTCTTAGCAACATCGCCCCGCCAGGTATTCATCGGGATGTGGCATCATCTAAGTTCATTTCCCACATCTACGCTCAACCGGACCTGCCAATATACACGGATATCTTCGCCCACCCTGTCCAACGCTTGACATCTCGTCACCCAATCTGGTCCCCTATGCCTACACTGAACTTCTCTGTTCCAGACTCTTGGAAACAGAGTTGGCAGTCAGCTGAGGTCAAGAACAATCACCTCATCACAGACCCCTGCGAGCGTCAACCCGGCTTTGACCTAGCACGTTATGATCGGGCCCTCCTCAATAGCTATCGAACAGGCCATGGCCGGTGCGCCGCTATGTTCCATCGCTGGGGAGCCAGAGACGACCCGAACTGCCCCTGAGGCTCCAGACAGACTATGACCCACATAGTCAATGACTGCCACCTCTCCAGATTCAAAGGAGGTCTCGAAACTTGACATCAGGCTCAACCTGACGCTGTTGACTGGCTACGGAAGAAGGGCAAACGCTAGAAGAAGAAGAAGTGGACTATTCACGTTTTCAACTACTGAAGGCTTACTTGGAATTCATAAGAAATGTCTAGTTGCTCCCTAGACTTGCTCCCAAGAATCCAGGAGGAGCTTCTTTCTTACAACAAAACTGTTTGAAAGGGAGTTTCCAGGGCCATAGAAGCAGAAAGAAAATTGTGTTTCTAAGAACTGGGGACTGTGGTCAGGACAGTTCTAACCTGGCAGAGAACACAACTTCATCTGTGAGGTTCTGGGCTTGAGACCAGGCACAAAATGGAGGTGCTGACAGAGTTCCATGGCCAGTAGAGCGATAGTGCAGTGGTGTTTTTGCTTTCTCTGTATCTGTCGCTCCCCCCTTTTTCTTCTCAAAGAAACAAAGACTAGAAAAGAAAAGGAAAAAAAAGTGGAGTCTGCTAGGCAGTGGTATCCTGTGTGCATGAACCCCTAAGTTCATTCCCCAGATCTTTACAAAAAATAAAGAACCCTGACTGGAAGCGACAAATTTCATTTCTCCTCAAGTCCATTGGTCAGAATTAATTATGCTCCCTGTCTCACAACACAAGAGAGACTGAAAGAAGTAAACTCTCCCCATAATGTTTGAAAACATTCTTACCACATCTTATCACTCCAAGTACAATCTATATTAAGAGGTAAACAAGGTGAATGATAACTCTTCTAGAAATCTTTCTGAAGCATTGTCACATATAAAAGTCAAGGAGGAGGGGTCAGGTGGTGGCACACCTGGTTGAGAGCACATGTCACAATGCACAAGGACCCAGGTTCAAGCCCATAGTCCACACCTGCGGGGGAAAGCTTTGCAAGTGGTTGAGCAGGGCTGCAGGTGTCTCTCTGTCTCTGTCTCCCTCTTCCCTCTTGATTTCTGGCTGTCTCTATCCAATAAGTATATAAAGATAATAAGATTTTTAAAAAATCATGGGGGGAGATTTTTGAAGTGCATATTTCTTATTTCTTGTATAAAATTCAGTTTTTCAGGGTTAAGGGGGACTAGCACATTGAAAGATCTTCTTTTGGCTGAGGAGACAGCTTAATGGACAGCAAAGAGACTTTTTATTTTTTTATTGATTTAATAATAATCGACAAGACTGTAGGATAAGAGGAGTACAATTGTACACATTTCCCACCCTCAGAGTTCTGCATCTCATCCCCTCTATTGTAGACTTTTCTATTTATTTATTTATTCCTCTGGGAGTATGGGCCCAGGATCATTATGGGGTATAGATGATGAAATTCTGGCTTCTATAATTGCTTCCCCCACTGAAAATGGGTGTCGGCAGGTTGATCCATACTCCCAGCCTGTTTCTATCTTTCCCTAGTGGGGTAGAGCTCTGGAGAGGTGAGGTTCCAGGACATATTGGTGAGGTCATCTGTCCAGGGAAGTCAGGTTGGCATCATGGTAGCATCTATAACTTTGTGGCTGAAAAAGCATTAAGATATAAAGCAGAATAAATTGTTTAATAATTACGAACCTAAAGGTAAGAGTATAGCAGATGAAATTTGGGGTCTCCATTTTGGAAAAAGCTAGTAGGTCTATTTTAGGTATATTCCAAGGGGCCCATGACTTCACTTATTTTTTGCCTGAGCACAATAGCTAACATGCAGGTGGACCAGAGATGCTGTCTAGGGAGATAGTGTCAGGGTTGGAAATAGGACTAGAAAGCTGGATGACAGAAGAGAGTAGCTTCCAAATATGGGAAAAGTATCTAAATATCAGCAAAGAGATTTTTTTTTTTCTCTCCAGAGTTATTGCTGGGGCTCAGTGCCTGCACCACAAATCCACTGCTCCTAGAGGCTATTTTTTTCCCTTTTGTTGCCCTGTTGTTTCATAGTTGTTGTGGTTATTATTGTTGTTGTTATTGACTTCATTGTTGTTGGATAGGACAGAGAGAAATGGAGAGAGGAGGGAAAGACAGAGAGGGGGAGAGAAAGATACACACCTGCAGACCAGCTTCACCGCCTGTGAAGCAACCCCCCTGCAGGTAGGGAGCCGGGGGCTCGAACCGGGATCCTTAAGCCAGTCCTTGCGCTTCATGCACCACGTGCGCTTAACCCTCTGCGCTACTGCCCAACTCCCCCCTCCCTCTTTTTTTTCTCCTTTATTTTATTTGATAGACAGAAATTGAGAAGGGAGAGGGAAATAGAGGAGAGAGAAAGACATACCTGCAGCATTGCTTCATTGCTCATGAAGCTTCCTCCTATAGTTGAGGACTGGAGGCTTGAACTTCTGTCCTTATATATAATAACATCACCCAGCTTCCTGGGCTCCTTATTTTCTCAAGTTTTTTTTTTTTTTTTTTTTTTGCCAATTGCTCTTATACTTGGAGAAAAAGCAGGAATGGAAAGCATCATGTTTGCTTCTCTCAAAGCGCTACAATAGCATCTTTCTTTTTTTCTTAAATTGCTACTGAGACTTCATTTCACCAGTTGTTATTCTTTGGAGAAAGAACGAGAATAATACAGTTAGATGATGATATGGGTAATTTTAAGTGTAAGCATGCACAAAATCTTTGAGAAAGCCAGGTTGTGATATTCATTCTTATTTTAGAATTGCCCCTGTTAATATCTCCTCAATAAACAGGTGCATACACTTTCCCAAGCTGTCACTGTTGTCTATTTAGCCTGCATGTTTCAAAATCTGATGGATGATACCCAACCAGCTTGAAACTTGACTTTCAGAAACTAGAGCCTTGAAGTTTTAATGAGACCTTCTTAAAGTGTAGTCCAATGAATTTATTAGAATAGAAGCCTATCTCTCAAAGATACTATAAGAGTATCACATTTGTATGTTAATTTCAGTTCAACAAATAGGAAAAAAACGATTATGAGTAATAGCTCTCAGCTTTCAGATAGTTCTTTTCATGTTCAAAGGGCTTGACAAACATTAATTAAATCACTGGCAGTCAAATTAGATAAATATGTTCTCTGTATGTGCCATAACAGTACCTTCCATACACAGTCTTCTAAATCACACCACTGCAGTTCAAACACTTCTTTACCATCTGAACTTGGATGGCTGACACTGATTCTAAGCAACAGATAATTACTGGAAGGGCTAATCAGGAGAGATTATGCAAACTTTCTTTGTTTTTAAACAAAATCATGAGTTTATCCTTGATAAAAGGTACAGAACGAACCACAGTGGAAAATGTTTCTGTCTCTAGGCTGGAGAATAAAAATGATAAAGTAAATCCCTTTGCATTATAGTATTGGACTAACTAAATTCTAAATTCTAATTTAAAGAGATCTTTTCAACAGAGTCCATTCTATGCTTTCCAGGTTACTGATGTTTTTGGCCTTTTTTTTTTTAATCGACAAAAATCAAGGTTTTCAGGCTAAATATGATATTGATTTCAGCGATATGGTAATTGTTCATTAATGCTAGAAATCCTTGGTCACTACTAACTTGAGAAGCCCTCGGGCCAGCAAATTAAACATAGTAAATTTCGTGATTATTTTTAGAATAACTTACACTTATTTTTCGTTCCTTGAATTTAATGAAGTCTTCCAAGCCATCCCACGAGATTAACGGTTCCCAATGGACACAAAATGAAGTATATTCCAAAAGGAAAAAAAAAAAAAGAGTGCTAGCAGGATTTATTATTCTTTTCAATAACACTTAGCAAATTAACACACTCTACCCACCTACATCATACAACTGGAAGAAGGCATGCACATACATGTAGAGACACAATTTAGCCAGTCAGGGTTGGCTCCCATATGTGCTCTAACTACATAGCTACAAATGGAGAGGATAAAAAAAAAAAAAAAAAAGAATGGCGAGGACTTAAATTTCTTTTTTCACACTCACTGCCAAACTAGTCAAATCTATTTCCAGGGAAGAATAGAACTTGTTAATTGTCTGGCAGTTTGCTGAACAAAGGAATTTCTAGTTCAATCAAGGTGTTTTATTTTTTTCCTTTTGTTTGCTTGTTGTTGATAGACTTTGCAAAAGTATCACAGTCACAATCATGGTAGTTGGCCATATGTACCACAAAGAATGTTTTTGTTTGTTCGTTTTAAATAAAAGTATTACCTGTAAGCCTAAAATTTGTGTGATCATCTTTTTTAGCATTGAAAACATGAAATCCTCTGAGCTCATATAGAAAGGTAGGAGGCGCAGCCAAGGGGACTTAGTCCAGAGAAGTGGTGCTACACCAGCGTTAGTATTTCTACTCTTACAATTTCCTGTTTGTCCAGGCTGGGGGTATGCATTGACCTGCCAAAACCCATGTCCAGCAGAGAAGCAATTACAGAAGCCAGAGCTCCTACCTTTTGTATCCCCCAAAATAATTTTGATCTATACTCCCAGTGAGGTAGAAGTAATAGAAGGAAGAGGGTAAGGAGGCTCAGAACTCCAGCTCCATCAGGACCTGTAAAGAGAGAAGACAAAAAGGGAGGGATTGGGGAATCAGGACTCTGGTGATGGGAGTGGTGTGGAATTATACCCCTGTTGATATGCAATTTTATAAATCATATTAAATCACTAATCAAATTTAGAAAAAAAATTCTCCCAATGAGGAGTGAGTTCTTTTTAGAATTTGGGATCAGCCCTTGATTTCTTTGTACATCTTGTGATGTCTAAGAAGAAATTTTCATTGATTTATAGCAACAAGAGTTTGCTATAGGAACTCAAATAAAGGTATTAAAAAGCTGGATACAAAAAAAAAAAACAACTTTTTTTCCAGGAGTAAGTGCAATTTACTCTGATTATGCTTGGAGTCAGGGATCATTGATGTGATGGATCCTGATCCTTGATTCAGACAAGCATATATGTATCTAGGTACAAATTTGTACTTTCTTTAATATAGAGTAGAGGCAAACAATGACCAGGTTGAGAATGTTTAACTGGGTAGTCCAGGAGGTGGCACAATGGATAAAGCATTGGATTCTCAAGCATGAGGTCTCAAGTTCGATCTCCAGCAGCACATGTACCAGAGTGATATCTGGTTCTTTCTCTCTCTCTCCTCCTATCTTTCTCATTAATAGATAAACTCTCTTTTAAAAATGTTTAAATGGATTTAAAATTCAATAGTGTCTCAAATATGAATGACTTTGTAATACGCACATGCTTTGCAAACCTGGAGTTGTTCTGATTCTTGCATTTACAGTTCACTGCCTCCTTTTCCTGACATATCACCACATTCTATGGAAGTGCTTCCTGGAAGTTATACATGGCATCTTTGCTGTTATTATATTAGACTTAAAAAAAACAAATAACTGTGCTTGTTAACTAAAATATTATTAATAATATCTTTTCATAACAACAACAACAATAATAACTACAACAATAAAACAAAGGCAACAAAAGGGAATAAATAAATAAATATTTTAAGAAATAATAATATCTTTTCACCAAATGGTAACCAAACTGTCTCTTGGAGCTTGTTGAGAACTAAAATGGCTGGGGGCACAGAACTTTGGGGGAGGGTGGGGTGTGAACCATGTATAAGTGTGAAATTATTCCTACTAAAGTCTTACAATGGTGTAAAATTCTCTTGAATCACTGATAAAAATTAGTAATAATGATTTTTAAAAACCAACATTTTTGACCTATCAGTGGCTGTAACAAGGATTTATAGTGCTTTGCTTTAAAGAATTCTAAAAAAAAAAAATCCTGAAAAAGAATATTGGGTCTTAGCTAATTTGAAGGGGTGTCTGTAGCACTGCTCACTGCTTAGCTCTGGCTTATGGTGGTGTGGGGGGATGGGACATTGGAACCTGAGGCGGGAGAGTCTCTTTGCATAACCATTATGCTATTTCCACCATGCTTATTTTTTGTTTGTTTATTGGGGGCTGGGCTTGAACCTGGATTGTACCTAAAGTAAAGCTGTGTACTATCCAAGTGAGCTATCTCCCTTCCCCCATTCCCCAGTCTACTCCACCAAAAAAACCAACAAAACACACACACACACACACACACACACACACACACTATGCTTGCTCAGGGATTAGGGGTGGTTCACACAACAGAAATTCTTGCCTGAAGCATCAGAAATCTCAGGTTCAATCCCTCACCATAAACCAGAGTTGAGTACTGTCCCAGAGCCCCACTTCCCCAGAACCCCACCCCACTAGGGAAAGAGAGAGGCAGAGTATTTATCACTTGCCAACGCCCTTGTTCAGCGGGAACCCGGTGGCTGAAAAGAGAGTTAACATACAAAGCCAAACAAATTGTTGAAGAATCATGGACCCAAAGGTTGGAATAGTGGAGATGAAGTGTTGGGGGGTACTCACTGCAAACTCTAGTGTACTACTGCTTTCAGGTATATATTTGTCCTAGTTTATGGATACGTGTGAACATATGCTCTATCTCCTGGAACCTGGTCTATATCTAGGTTTTGGGACTTTGTTAGGAAGTGAACCACCTGGGATGGAATTAGAGAATACTATGAAAGGAAAGGTCTCACCTGAGTGATGAAGCTGAAGGATTGTCGTTCCACACCTGAAGTCTCTGGACACTGCCAATGTGTCCTGGAGCTCCGCTTCCCCAGAGACTCACCCTACTAGGGAAAGAGAGAGGCAGACTGGGAGTATGGACCGACCAGTCAATGCCCATGTTCAGCGGGGAAGCAATTACAGAAGCCAGACCTTCCACCTTCTGCAACCCACAACAACCCTGGGTCCATGCTCCCAGAGGGATAGAGAATTGTTGGTATGCTTCTAAGACCCCTTCTGTTTCATTGGTTTGATCCCCGCTGCTTAACACTGTATTCTATTTACATAACCACTGTTAACTAAGCACTACCCTGCCTGCAGGGCATTGGTTTAATCCCCATTGGTTCACGATGTCTTTTTGCTCCACCCCCTCTAGTAGTACACCCTGATTTGCACCAGTCACTTTTCGCTCCACCCTCTCTACCTCACATCCTGTTTACACCCTACTTGGCAAGTACATATATAAGGACAGGATTGTGATTATAGTTAGTTAGTTTAGCTTGGCTTAGATTGTGCTGCGTTCCACGTGAATAAAGAGATACTGCTTTCCAGTTCAGCCATGAGTCCCTGGTCGTCTGTCTCCCACCTGTGAAGCTAAGCCCAGCAGAGAATGGGAAAGCTATTGGGGAGGGGATGGGATATGGAGATTGGGTGGCAGGAATTGTGTGGAGTTGTACCCCCCCATCCTATGATTTTGTTAATGTCTCCTTGCTTAAATAAATTTAAAAAAAAACAGGAAAGCTATCAGGGGAGGGGTGGGATACGGAGTTCTGGAGGTGGGAACTGTGTGGAGTTGTAACCCCCCCATCCTATGTTTTTTTGTCTATGTTTCCTTTTTTAAATTTTTAATTTTTTTTAGGTTTTATTTATTTATTCCCTTTTGTTGCCCTGGTTGTTTTATTGTTGTAGTTTTTATTGATGTCATTGTTGTTGGATAGGACAGAGAGAAATCGAGAGAGGCGGGGAAGACAGAGAGGGGGAGAGAAAGATAGACACCTGCAGACCTGCTTTACCGCCTGTGAAGCGACTCCCCTGCAGGTGGGGAGCCGGGGCGGGAACCCGGATCCTTATGCCAGTCCTTGTGCTTTGCGCCACCTGCGCTTAACCCACTGCACTACCACCCACCTCCCCAGTGTTTCCTTTTATAAATAAAATACAAATTATATATATACATACACACATACATATAGTAGTAAAGGAGCTGGATGGTGACACACCTGGTTGAGTGCACATGTTACGATGCACAAGGACCCATGGTTGAGCTCCCACCCCTACTAGCAGGAGGAAAGTTTTGTAAGTGGTGAAGCAGTGCTGCGGGTGTCTCTTCTTTCCCTCTCTATTTCCCCCTCCTCTCTCAATGTCTCACTGTCTCTATCCAATAAATAAGTATTTTTTTAAAAGAAAAATCTATCAGTTAAAATGTAAGTCTAAGATTATAGTAAACCACTTCTGAAACTGACAAGACTGTTAGAAATTGTCACGTTATCTAGTGTTTCTGTGATGTTTCTATCTACCCCTATCCTCTCGGTTTCTGGATGTCTCTATCCAATAAATAAATAAATATATTAATAGTAATAATAAAGTAAAAGTATATATATCATGACATTGCTGCAGTTGATACTAACCCCAGTCAATATACTATGTACCATCTGTCATAAATCCTCGAAGAATCTTAATGTCTTTGACATTTTTGAGTTACTTGTTAACCTTGCTGCCAATCTAGTTCACCTCACGTGACATGCCCAGATAATCGCTCAGGTTTCCATCTGTTCTTCCAGGTTCTCATCTCTCCTACTAATCTAAAATGCAGAAGTGACTAATCCCCCAAATATTCATTGTTTAATCTGACCTCCAAATTCCTCTTTACCTACAAGCATTTACTTCCCCTGCTTCTTCTTCACTTCCCTCCTGGTTTTACACACTCCACAAACACGTGACCATTTGTAGTCTCCAACACGCTAAGCCTGACCCCTCTGCAAGGCTCTGTAATATTTTAATGTCTCGGCTGGAAGTATGGATCGAACTGCCAAGGCCCATGTTCAGTGGGGAAGCAATTACAGAAGCCAGACCTTCCACCTTCTGCATCCCACAATGACCTTGGGTCCATACTCTCAGAGGGATAAAGAATAAGAAAGCTATCAGGGGAGGGGATGGGATACGGAGTTCTGGTGGTGGAAACTGTGTGGAGTTGTACTTCTCTTATCCTATAGTCTTGTCAGTGTTTCCATTTTATAAATACAAATAAAAATAAAATTTTTGATCTGTCTCTACTGTTCTCCAATTGTCCCTTGACTGGTCATTTCTCTCATTTAAGTCATTGTTGAAATGTTTCTCAGAAAGTCTACCATCCTTTTCCGACATTCATTTTGATACGTTCGCATTTGATCTTCTTCAGAACACTTACTACTATTTTTCAATTAATTAATTAATGAAAAAATTAATTCCAATAGAATTGGAGCCTCTACTATGCATGGTTTCACTTCTCCATGTGCTTCTTCTTTATTTTTTCTTAACCACAGCACTATTCAGCTCTGGTTTTTGGTGGTGCATGCCAGGGATTGAACTTGGGGCTCCTGATGTCTCAGGCATGAAAATCTGCTGCACTGACCATTATGCTTGTGCTGCTTCCTCCCTCCACCAGAATCTGCTTTTGTTTTGTTTTTCCATTTAGTGGTACAGACTAAGAGAACGGAGGAGGGAGAGAAACCAAAGCACTAAAGCCTCCTCCTGTATCGTCGCACGTCCCACGTGTCAGGGCTGCGCACTGGACGAGTGTGCAATACTGCCTGGTGCGCTGTCTCTCTGTCCTCACTCACTACTATTTGACACATGTGCATTTATAACTCTCTGTCTCTCCTAACTGGCATGCATGCTACATGGGAGCAGGAGTTTTCTGTTCTACTAGAACAGTGCTTTAGAACTAGAACAGTGCTTGGGAGTTGGGCGGTAGCCCAGCGGGTTAAGTGCACCTGGCACAAAGCGCAAAGACCTGAGTAAGGATCCCAGTTCAAGCCTCCCATTCCCCACCTGCAGGGGAGTCGCTTCACAGGTGGAGAAGCAGGTCTGCAGGTGTCTAATCTTTCTCTCCCCCTCTCTGTCTTCTCCTCCTTTCTCTATTTCTCTCTGTCCTATCCAACAACGACGACATCAATAACAACAACAGTAATAACTACAAAAGGGAAAATAAATAAATATTTTTTAAAAAGTACTAGAACAGTGCTCATTGAGTAATGAAAACTTGGATGTCGAACACTATAGACAATGTTCTTCCTAATCCATGCAAGCCTATTCCCCCTATATTTTCCTTCCTTCTTTCCTCCTTCCTACCTTCCTTCCTTCCTTCCATCCTTCCTTCCTTCCTTCCATCTTTATTTATTGGATAGAGACAGCCAGAAACAGAGAAGGAAGGGGAAGATAGAGAGGGAGAGAGACAGAGACACCTGCGACACTGCTTCACCACTCATGAAACTTTCTCCGCTGCAGGTGGGGACTGGGGACTCGAACCTGGGTCCTTGTGCATTGTAACATGTGTGCTCAACCAGGTATGCCACCACTGGACCCCTCCCCATATATTTCTGTATATGTACTCGCACTTCACAGTCCATGCAGGTTGCTCTCACTGTCCATGGATCTTCCTCCACTATGTCAGGTACACTAGCTTTTTTTTTCCCTAGCCAGATCATAAACTTATGAAAGGCGTAAGCAGCCCCTTTCCTACTTTTTCAGCCCTCGAGGCACAGAGAGTACAAAGCAGCATTTGGTATGTATTTAACAAATACTTATTGATTTAGTTCCAACTGCAACATTATATACAGCACCACTGAGCACTTTTATATCAGCAGGGCTGAAACAGAAATAAAAATAGGACAACTATAAAACATAAGCATAAGACCCATGACAGGGCTAGAGTTCTCTTTTTTTATCTGCTGATTCAATTTGAGTTGTAAACTAGTTTTCTGGAATGAGAATGTGATGTATGGGTGGGTATACCTCAGAAAAATCTCTTACTCTTTCCTGTAGAAGTTGAGAGGTTATTGCTTTTGAGTGCTGATCATCTTTCAAGTTTCAAGGTGCTAAGTTCTCTCTCTCTATATATATACATCTATATACATACATAAATACATATATATATATATTACTGATTGTATCTTAATTCTAAGGTCGTCTTGGACTTCTGACTAGTCTTTGATCCCTGTACATGCTCACTGAATCTGACTTTTTTCTGTTGTTTTTTTTAATTAATTAATTTTTAAATATAATTTTTAAGCTTTATTTATTTATTGGATAGGGACAGCTGGAAATCAAGAGGGAAGGGGATAATAGAGAAGGAGAGAGACAGAGAGACACCTGCAACACTGCTTCGCCACTTGCAAAGCTTCCCCCTGCAGGTGGAGACTGGGGGCATGAACCTGAGTCCCTGCATGTTGTAGCATCTGCACTCAATCAGGTGCACCACGCTAGAAGAAGAAGGCGCATCACCACCTGGCCCCTGTATTTTTATTTTTTAATTAAAAAAAAAAATTTTTAAATATTTATTTATTTTCCCTTTTTGTTGCCCATGTTGTTTTTCATTGTTGTTGTAGTTTTAAAAATTTTTTTATATATATTTATTTGCTCTTTTGTTGCCCTTGTTGTAGTAGTTATTATTGATGTTGTTGGATAGGACAGACAGAAATGGAGAGAGAAGGGGAGACAGAGGCAGGGAGAGAAAGATAGATACCTGTAGACCTGCTTCACTGCTTATGAAGTGACTCCCCTGCAGGTGGGGAGTCAGGGGCTTGAACCGGGACCCTTCGATGGTCCTTGTGCTTCGTGCTATGTGTGCTTAAACTGCTGAGCTACCGCCCGACTCCCTGTATTTTTATTTTTTAATGCCAGAGCAAAGCTCAGCTCAGGCTTTTGGTGGTGCAGGGGATCCAACATGTGACTTTGTGTTGGGCCTTAAAGCCAGCCCCTCTGCTCTGCTTACACAATCATTGTTTTGCCTAAAAGATCCTCACCACCAAGTTATCCCCTCAGGGTATTGCTAATTCAGTTAAAACCATTGCAACATTTGCTAAGGATGCTTCAGTCTTCCCAACATGCCTTTTGCCTCTCTCCACCCCCTTTCCTAGCCAATCCCATCCAGACTTGCCACTTCTGGAATTCTCCCATAAAAGCCTCTCCTGCTTCTGCTTTCGCTCTTTTCACTTCTGCATCCTGACCCGGAGAAGGGCTGGTGTGTATAGTGGGAGGCGGCTATTTTGCTAGCTCCGCGGGAGGCAGACATTTTGCTAGTTCCATGTGGCCTAAACCGTCCGTCTGAATAAAGATTTGCCTTCCGCTCTGCCAGGAGTTCCCGGACTCTTCTCTCTCCCCTTTGATGCAACCCGACATCCATGACGGAACCCAACACTTTGGAGTGTCTGGCATGAGAGGCTGTTTAAATAAATATTATACTATATACCCCTGCCCAATACAAGTCTTTTTCTTAGAGGCATTTAAATCTGACATTTCTTTCTAATTTTCTTTCTTAAATTCCACTTGCTACATCAGAACCTGGAAAGGTTATACAAGGTTATACACTCCTATCTCAGCTTCATTTCTCTGCCCATGCCAAGGCATCTCTTATTAGATCAAATCTTACTTCCTCATACTCAAAGTCAGGACTTCTGGTAATGATACTACTCAATTACTTTAGGTAAGGTGTTTTTTTTTTTTTTTTTTTTAATAATTCCTAGAATGAATCCCAGGTGTTTTTTTTTGTTTGTTTGTGTTTTTTTTTTAGAATAGGACAGAGAGAAATTGAGAGAGGAGTGGAAGATAGAGAGGGGAAAGTCAGACACACCCTCAGACCTGCTTCACTGCTTGTGAAGTGACCCCCTGCAGGTAAGGAGCTGGAGGCTTGAACCAGTATCCTGGAGTGGGTCCTTGCACTTCATACTATGTGCACTTAATCTGGTGTGCTACCATCAGGCCCCAGCCCCAAGCTTTAATTTATCTGATTTCATAACTCTTCTCCATTCTAGGCTTGCTTACGTTCTTCGTAGTGCCTTTATTCAAGTAACTTCCTATATCATTTATCTAGAAACCAATCCAATTTTCACATTTCCTTTAGGAGCACTCCCATAGTTTACACAGATATTTTTCCAGCTTAAGCTTTGTAATTTACAGCAGAATCTTTCATTACTAATGTCAAGTTATTCATTATTTGGTGTTTTATAATCTGTGTTCCTGGTAAAGTTGCAATTTCCATTTTTAAAGAATGTTTGTTGAGGGGCTGACTGGTGGCTCACTTGGTAGAGGGTGCACCTTAACGCATACAAGGACCCTGATTCAAGCTCCTGGCTCAATCTGTGGCCCCCACCTGCAGGAAGGAAGCTTCAGAAGCAGGGGAGCATTTTTACAGATGTTTCTCCTGCTGTCTCTATCTCTCTGTCTCTCTCCATCTTTTTGTGACTTTTTTATTTAATTAAATTAATTAATAAATTATTATTTTTTTACCAGAGCACTGCTCAGCTCTGGCTTATGGTGATGTGGGGGATTGAACCTGGGACTTTGGAGCTTCAGGCATGAGAGTCCCTTTGTATCACCATTATACTACCTACCCCCACCCTCTCCATCTATTTTTGTTTTGCACTCTTTACCCCCTCCAAAAAAAAGAAAAAGAAAAGAAAAAAGACAGAAGGTGGGAAACAGGCATTGGGATCAGTGGAATTGTGCAGGCAGGTAATCATGGCGACAAAAAATTATGTGTGTGTGTGTGTGACAGACACACACACACACACACACACACACACACACCCCTGAGTACTGTTCAGCTTTGGCATATGGTAGTGGCATTGGGGAATGAATCTAGATTCTCGGTTCTCAAGCATGCAAGTCCTGTGCTCTGTGACAGTGCACTGTCTCCCTGACCCTACTTGACTAATGTAATTAAAATTTTATTTACTATTATCTCTAAAAATTAATTTATTTAATTGCATAGAGACAGAGAGAAGTTGAAAGGAGAGGAGGGGGTAGAAAGGGAGAGAGAAAAATAGACACCTGCAGATCTGCTTCATTCCACCTGCAGGTGGGGACTTGAACCTGGGTCCTTGTGCATAGTAAGTAACTTGTACTCTACCAGATGTGCCACCACCTGGCCCCTCTAATGTATTTTTTGTTTTGTTTTGTTTTCTAATGATAGGAACTTCATCATCATTTAGTTCTTATAATCATGCACTACTCTTGTCAACATCAAGAGAAAATGTGTTTGATTGGGATAGGATTCCAGAGGCCTAGTCAGAACTCTTTGATTTAAGAAGAACCTTGAGTGAGTTTGTACAAAAGGAATCCTTGAAACCCAGGGGGCTAAAATGGCCTCTTATTATCTTTCTGGTTGCTGCCAAGAGTCAACTCATGTATCACTTAGGCCAGGAAAGGGAAAGATGCAAAGTCATGGAGCTCTGCTGTGGACTAGTTTTATATAACTGGTATCTCTGAGGCCACATGTTAACAAGTAGCCAAGATAGGAGATCTGAGTTTGAATTTGACTTTATTTCCAATTATTTTGCATAATATTGTGCAAGCAACCTTCTCTGAGCTTCACTTATTCCTCTGTAAGTGAAAAGACTCCAGATGTTATTAAGGACTAGATGATTCAATTATAAAATTATATGATTCTTTCCCCCACAGCAATGAAATGGAAGTCACAGTCTTTGGAGTTTTTCTTTCTTTCTTTTTTCTTTCTTTCTTCCTTCCTTTTTTTTTTTTTTAATTTACTTGGTCTGGGGGATTGAGTTACCACTTCCATGTAGAGTTAGTAACCCTCACTTTCAGTTTTCAGCATTTACACATTTCTGTTTCCCAATTTGTGCTAAAGTGGATGGACAGATGGTTTATTAGGCTTTTCAAATGCTTGTTCAATTCAGCAACGGTTTTAAACTTTTAAAGTCCACATAGAGCCTGGATTTTGTTTAGAATGGAAGCAAGTTTTAACTCTTTAATCTAAGGATGATAATGCTTATTCACATAATTAAAAAAAAAACTTGTAAATTGAACTCCAATACCCAATCTTTTTAAAAATATGCTCCTTTTTTAAGTTTTACTTATTTATTTTGAACAGAGACAGAGAAATTGAGAGGGAAGGGGAGATAAAGGAGGAAAGAAACACTGGAACTTGAACCTACGACCTTGCACACGCTAGCTCTACCAGCTGTGACTGCCTGCCCCTCTCCGTGTGTCTTTCTCTCTTTCTTTTTTATAGGCATATTAAATTTTTTAAAAAATTACTTATTGTATAGAGACAGCCAGAAAACCAGAGGGAAGGGGATGATAGGGAGAGAAAGAGAGACCTACAATACAACTTCACCACCCACAAAGCTTTCCCCCTGCAGGTGAGGACTGGGGGCTTGAACCTGGGTCCTTGCGTATTGTAACATGCGATCAACCAGGTGGGCCACCACCCAACCCCCTGTGTATGTTTCTTTATTCACTCCCATATCATAGTTAAGTAGCAGTTTTAAAAATGAAGTGATCAAAAAAAAAAAAGTGATCAGACTTTGTACATCTTGTTCTGCCTTCACCTGACTCATTTAACCCATGAACAACTTCCAAATACAAAACCCTTAATTCAGAATCATAGAAATATAAAGATGAAAGGGACAAATTCTTCAAATCTAAACAAGCAAAAAAGAGAGCCCTTAAATACCCTGGTGCTTTTTCTAGTAAGTATTTACAAGTAAAATAATCTAAACCGAATTTAGATTGCAGAGGTTAAAAAAAAATAAAAACAATCCCAAATCGGTGAGTTGTGAGCTCTAATGGAAAAATGTGTGCTGTGAAATGTATATCAATTATATCATGACTGCATAAAGTACAGATGAAACTACTACTGTCTTTACTTTTGTGATGGTCAGTGGACGATTCTCTTCTTGGAAGAGGAAACGTGAATATGCAATCGCTCAGCACCCTGGAGTGTTCAGGACGCGCAAAATGCAGGTAAAGGGAAGCGTGAGCCTGTGAGAAGGCATCCGAGGGAAATGAGGGCGCGCCAACTAGCACAGCAGGTTGAGGTGCGGGGGTGAGAACCAGGTTAAGTAAGCCCCGCGGCCCTGAGGCTCCAGCAGGATCTGGCTCCAGGGTCTGCAGCCTTGGATCCCCAAGAAAACTGCAGGAGGAAGCAAAGTCCGGCCGAATGAGGAGTGCAGACCTTCCAGAAGCAAAGAGAGGTGCCCCTGCGAGCTTAGAACGAGACCGATGGGTTGGGGAGAATTATCAAAAACTGAAGGGGAGGACTGGGGTGTCGAGGAGACGGCCAAGGAGTAAGGAAGCGGAAAGAGAAGCCGGGCCGTGCAGCCCTAGGGCCCGGCCGGCTGGAAGCGTGCGCGCAGGCACTGCAGCGGGTGGCCGGGACCAGCGGCGGGGCCGCGAGGGGGCGGAGCCGGCGGCGCGTGGGCGGGACTAGGGGCGGGGCCTGTGCTCGACGCGCCCGGAGGCCGAGGCGGCCGCGGGCCGGGAGGGGCTGCGGCGGCCGCGGGGGAGGGGCGCGGCGTCAGCGCGTCGCCGGCTGGGCCGCGCCGGTGGCCAGGAGGGAGAGACAAGGAGGAGGAGGAGGAGGAGGAGGAGGTGAGTAGGCTCCGGGCTGGGGAGCCGCGCGGGCTGGCGGGGAGGCGGGGAGCGCGGCCCCTCCCCTCACCTCCTCGGCGCCCGCCTCGCGGGGCCGCGCGGCACGGAGTTCCCAGAGGGGCCGCGGCGGCGGCGGCGGCGGCGGCGGCGGCGACGCGGGGAGCTGGGGCCGGGGGTGGGGGTGGGGGGGGCGGAGTCCTTGGCCGCGCGGGCGGCGCGCTTCCCGGGCGCACGCGCCGCGCTCCCCGCGCTCGGGGCTCCTGCAGTCAGGCCGCCGCCTCTCCGTCCCCCGCCCGCTCCGCCAGCCCTGTGCTGAGGTCACGATCCGGGCCGCTGTTCGCGGGCGGGCGCGGGGAGGACGAAGGCCGCTTCCCCCGGGCGGGCCGGAGCAGACGGAGGACGCACAGCCGCGCCCTGTCCTGCCCGCCGCTGCCCCGCGTCGGCACCGTGGTCGCCGCGCTCGTCCTGCCCGGCGCCCGCCTGTCGCCCCCGGGTCGCGGAGCCCCGCGCCCGCGCTCTGCCCGTCCGCCCGCCCCCGGCCTCCGCTGCCCAGTTGTTGTGAGCGGGAGCCGGCCCCGCGTTTCCGGGAAGGGAAGGTTTCCCTGCAGTTTCTCTTGTAAATCCAACTTTGTGCCCACCGCGAAGTTTGCAAACCATCCATGAACCTCGAGTCCCGAGTTTTGTCTTTTAAAAGAGAGAAAAGAAAAAAAAAGAAAAAAGAAAAAACACCCCCCCCTTCTTTTCCTCTTAGCGAATGCCACTTGCCGAGGCTTCTGAGAACTGCACTATATGAGATGATTTTTTTCTTTAAAAGATCAAACTGCCACACGGGCGCCTAGAGATAGTGAGAGAGGGGAGGTTCAAAGAGAAGGCTTTATACTTTTTTTTTTTTTTTTTTTTTTAACCTGTGTCACACTTGGAAATGGAAAACGTGAGGACGGTGGCTTTCCACGGTGGGTTGAGGGTTGCAGGGTTGCAGAGCTCGGCCCCGGCCCTCGCCTCGCTCTCTGCACTCACCCCCACACCCCCCTGCATTTTACAGCTCGGCACAGTGGTCAGGTTAAGGAGCTGCGAAAGCCAAGTTGGGTATAATTCAATAGAGACAGTTTATTGAATGCTATTAACCTGCTTAACCTTAAGCTAAAGCGTGGCAGGAGTTTCACGTAGGCACCCCCACACCAAGTACAATATTGAATTTTAATTAGAGCAACCGGGGGCTGATGTGGAATAGATTCTCCGCAGTTCCCACTCCCTTTTATGATAACACTTTTTCTTAGGACGTTATATTACATCTGATGAAACAGTTTGAGTCGAGGATTAGAGGAGGACTCGAGGATTAATACTTTCTGAAACTTTCTCTGAGGAACTTGAACACACTGAATAGGTAATCTCAACTATCCTACAGAGATGAGTAGGAAACTGAATGCTACAGCATTACAGCATTGTGAGAAGATGGCCTTTTACTTCCATTTTGGCATTGCAATATATATTTTTTTCTTAGCAATATTTTTTTTCTTAGCAATATTCTTTTTAGAATATTTTGATTCATTTATTATTGCACAGACAGAAATTGAGAAGGGAGGGGGAGATTAGGAGAGAGATGGAGACACCTGCAGCATCGTGAAGCTTTCCCCCTGCAGGTGGGGGGAGGGGGACCAGGGGCGTGAACCTGGGTCTTTGTGCATTGTGATGTGTGCGCTCAACCAGATGCACCACCGCCTGGCCCTGGCATTGTAAGATTTTTATTTTGTCTTCACCAGGGTTTCACATTAAGGTGCTACTCCTCCACTTGATACCTGCTCCCCCGCCCCCCAGAGAGACAGAGGGAGAGACACCACAGATGTTTCCTCCAGTGCAGTACAGGTACTCCTGGCCAAACAGCTGTACTCTCCAGTTGAGCTATCTTGCCAGCCTTGAAACATTTTAATCTTATGGGCCACACAAAAATAAATAATTTTCTACACGTAAGGGGTATTAGCTATGCAATCCAGCACCATTATTTTACAGAGAGAAGCAAAGAAAGTTTATTTATTTATTTTAAATTTGTATGTGTGAGAGAGAGAGGGGAGAACCAGACCACTACTTTGGCACATTTCAGAGATCAGACTTGAAAAGTCCGAGGCTTAATCGGTTGTCCACCTCCCAGGCCATGCAAGGAAAAAAAAATTTTTTTTAAACAGATATTTGCCAGGAACTGAATAGAACAATTTTACTTGCTTAGCATTGAAGTCAAACCTCTCCAAAGTAATTATGTTAAACAGAACTATGCCATAATTTGTTCTGATGGTGGTTGTCTCTAAGAAAGTCAAGTTACATCTATGGCCATACTTCCCTGAATACATGTTAAAAAGTCAAAGCACTACATTTTCTTTCCTCTTTCTGTTTTGAGTGTATACCCTAGTTTGTGACCAGATACAAATTATTTTTAGTTAGGACGTCTCTATACTTTCTTTTTTTTTAATTTTTTAAAAAATATTTTATTTATTCCCTTTGTTGCCCTTGTTGTTTTATTGTTGTTGTCACTGTTGGAGAGGACAGAGAGAAATGGAGAGAGGTGGGGAAGACAGAGAGAGAGGGGAGAGAAAGACAGACACCTGCAGACCTGCTTCACCGCCTGTGAAGCGACTCCCCTGCAGGTGGGGAGCCGGGGCCTCGCACCGGGATCCTTATGCCGGTCCTTGTGCTTTGCACCACCTGCGCTTAACCCGCTGTGCTACAGTCCGACTCCCGTCTCTATACTTTCTAACAATTGAAACTTCTTTCCAGTTAACAAACTGGAATTTAGTAATTATTTTCAATTTGAGAATGTTTATTCATAGTCTTGATTCGGGTAGTCTGTGACAACCCCAGAAGATTGGAATATCAGGAGTCTTTTAGAGTTTTGATGGATGTATCCTTGATAGGAGGGAGAGGCCCTGTGCACACCTAGAAGTTGGATTGAACATTCCATATTCCATCATCACTTTTCTTAGTGGGGCCAAATGGCAGAAGTACTGATAAGCTTCACCAAACTTAAGAAGGTGGTAGAGTGCCTGGAAGTCATGAATCACGATACTGTAAACTTGTAATGACTCATTTCTGTATTTTGTGTTGGATTACTTGCTTTGTCTGGCCAACTTCCAATAGATAGCAGGTATCAAATATTTTGAGAAAAATTGGGGTAAGAATCTTTTGAGAATTTCGTTAACGTAATGGGCAAAGGACACCATTTTATTTTTATTTTTATTTTATTTATTTTTATTTTATTTTTAATATTCCCTTTAGTTTTTGTTGCTCTTGTTTTATTGTTGTAGTTATTATTGTTGTTGTTATTCATGTCGTTGTGTTGGATAGGACAGAGAGAAATGGAGAGAGGAGGGGAAGACACAGAGGGGGAGAGAAAGACAGACACCTGCAGACCTGCTTCACCACCTGTGAAGGGACCTGCCTGCAGGTGGGGAGCCGGGGGCTCGAACTGGGATCTTTACGCAGGTCCTTGAGCTTTGCACCTCGTGCGCTTAACTCACTGCGCTACCACCCGAATCCCTATTTTAAAAATTTTTTTATGGAATACCTCATTTGAGCTAAAATAATACAAATTCTCCGCTGGCGAGAACTTTCACATATAAAAATTAAATAACCCTATTACTGATTTTAGTACCTTGATTTCACTTGAAGAGAATATTTTTCCCGCATATACACCTTTAACAAATTTAGATGATCTTAGCAAGCTGCTCTGAAATGATACTTAAAAAAAAAAAAAGCAATCTTCATCTGTACTTTATATGTCACACTTCATGTTGGATGTGCTCAAAGAAAAAAAAAATCACGGTCATTGTAGGCTTATCTGTTTTCTTCAGTAGAACAATGTGTTTATTTTAAAAAGTTACTTGCTGAAAATTTTCAAACATTTCTTTTGGAAAGTACCAACACTCTTCCCTTTGAATAGCCTTGGCAAAGAGTGTTTCAGCAAATACAAGACTTTTTTCCATAAAGTGATTCTTACGTGGTGATGTAAAGTCATGAAATAGCTGTCTTTCCAGGGGTGTATTTGACTACATCCATTCTCCCTCCCCCTTCGGTTGCTATTATTAAAAGCAGCTATTCAGTAGAGTAGAAGGGGAACATGTTGTTGATATTTATAGAGAGCAAATAATTTCACGCATCATTCATTTTATGT
Source organism: Erinaceus europaeus (assembly GCF_950295315.1). Taxonomy (NCBI): domain Eukaryota; kingdom Metazoa; phylum Chordata; class Mammalia; order Eulipotyphla; family Erinaceidae; genus Erinaceus; species Erinaceus europaeus. The sequence continues at coordinate 63,337,062 of NC_080179.1, read as the reverse complement.
CGATTCCAGTCTGCAGTCCACCTGACCTATCTACTGCCACATATGTTCCTTCCACCTATTTCTTGTCCTCAGGATGTGGAGTTCTAGTCCTCTGAGCACCTGAACGCCTATTGCTCTGCTCACAGAGGTGTATTTCAGTGTCTCCTTGGCATATTCTCTGACAGCAATTCTTGTTTTGAAGCACTTTTACTTACCAAGAATTTAAAGAATATGGTATAAAAGTCTTTAATGAAGTGTTTGTGATGTGGTTCAGGAGGTGGCACAGTGGGTAAAGATTGGACTCTCAAGCACGAGGTTCTGAGTTCAATCCCTGGTAGCACATGTACCAGAATGATGTCTGGTTCTTTCTCTCTCTCCTCCTTTCTCATTAATAAATAAAATATTTTTTAAAAGTGTTTATGAAACCACCAGAATATTTCCTATAGCTTTAGGTGGAATAATGCTATCGAATCAGACAGTAAGAAATAGTAAAGATATCCAATCCTTTCCCCCTACACTTCAAGGTGTGATAATCGAGTCCCTCAAACATATTTGATATTTGATCCTTGCACCAGTCCATACGCTTAACTCCCTGTGCTACTGCCCAGCCCCCTATTTTTGAATGTCTGTTTGTAAATCCAGCTGGAGAAGCAGTTCTGTAGCTGTTGTTCAGCAAGTGTTTTAAATATCTATAGAGTTAATGTGTTTCTTGTGTGCTCCCCGCCCCATCAGTACTTCTCAGCTCTGGCTTAATGGTAGTGCTGGGGTTTGAACCCAAGAGACTTTTGTTACCTCAGGCATGAAAGACCCTTTGCATAACCATTGTGCTATCTCCCTAGCCCTTATATTCTAGATATCTTAGGAAGCTGGAATCTTGTTGCAAGCCAGCTTAAGAATTCTGAAACTTGGGGTCGGGCGGTGGCGCAGTGGGTTAAGCGCATGTGGCGCAAAGTGCAAGGACGGCGTAAGGATCCTGGTTCGAGTCCCTGGCTCCCCACCTGCAGGGGCCTTCACAGGCGGTGAAGCAGGTCTGCAGGTGTCTGTCCTTCTCTCCCCCTCTCTGTCTTCCCCTCCTCTCTGCATTTCTCTCTGTCCTGTCCAACATTGAACAACATCAACAATGGCAATAATAGTGACCACAACGAGGCTACAACAAAAGGGGGAAGAAATGGCCTCCAGGAGCGGTGGATTCATGGTGCAGGCGCTGAGCCCAGCAATAACCCTGGAGGAAAAAAAAAAAAAAAAGAATTCTGAAACTTGACCATCTCCGGTTTCTTGTCATCTTCCATATGCCTGCATGCAGCTGGGACTTAGTCTTCATAGGTGGATGGCCAGGATCCTTTCTGAGTCAGATTCCTCTCTCATCTTCCCAGCTGAGCCACTTAGTGATTTTTATCCAATTCTTATGGTAGGTAGTCATTTTTAACTATTTGATATTCTGACCTAGCCTTCTCTCAGGTTTATACTTTCCTTTGACCAAGTATCTGGTGCCCTTCCCCATAGAGTCATGTGTTCATTACCTGTTTTTCCTTTAGACTGTCTGGATCCTGAGTGTTGAAACAGAACCTGAGCTTCTCTTTGTGCTATCCTCTGCACTCAGTGTAGTGACTGGTACATAGCAAGTGATAAATATTAATTAGGTAGAAATGTATCCCAACATTAAAGTAGTCATCAAATATGGGAAATCGGTATTCGTCTAGAAACTGCAAAGCCATACACGAAGTTTAGACTTTTCATCGCTGTTAATAGTAAAGAGGTTCTGTGTGTTTTAAATTCCAAGCCTGTCTCTGTAAAATAAGTTAACATCAATCACCTGGCAAGGAATTTAAGAAAAGATATAACGTGTTCACCAGGTATCAATAGGTGTTGTATATTTCAGTTTTTCTTGAGTTTGATTAATATCAGTATATGTCTATTTCTTATGTATAGAAGTTTTATGGCTTAATAAAGAAGTGAATTTAATGGCCCCCATGTTGGTTCATTAGTAATTACATACTAAAGAGCAGATTCTCATTAGAAGGTCCTTAAATGCCTGCTCATAAAAAAAAGATAGACCCTCCTAGATTTTGTACTTCATACAATTCCAGTTATTGTATTTGAGGCAAGTCATCAAGACTCTTTAGTGGTGGAAGCCTTTAATTTGGTTTCAGTACAGTAGTCATGTATTGGACACTGAAATTACCACATCTTTAACAAGTAATGCAAATACTGTGTATTAAAAAGGTAATGACCATAACTTTCTTGTAGAATTTGGTGTGCTACTTTTTTAAGAAGGACTTTTGGATTAAATTTTCTGTGAAGGCCAAACTCATACTTTTTAATGGTAGTAGTGTATATGAGTAGTAGTCTGTGTAGAGAAGGGGGGGAGTTAGTGGTGATTTTTGTAGTGGTTGTTTTTAAGTGGACTGTTTCCTAATTATGTTGAAGTATTCACTTACAAATTCTGGACGGGAAAACCTCAATTATCTGAATGAAATGAGGTCCATGAAATTAATTCAGACGTGTGTGTGTGTGTGTGTGTGTGTGTGTGTGTGTGTGTGTGTGTAATCCATAGTGTAAATGGTGCATTTCAAAGGGCCTGACCTCAGTCATGGGTCTTCCCCCAACCTCTATGTACTTTTATTAGATTGGGATTCTTCTTTGGTCATGTTAGGACCCATTGGTGGGAGTCAGTAAAATTTTCACTGTAGTTTTTTTGTTTTATTTTGTTTCCTTTGCCACAGAGGGAATCCAGCATGTGGTATTTTGTGACAAGTATAACGGCTCATCTCTAGCCTGTACTGCCCATCCTTTTAGGTGGTATTCCATAGCCTTCCATTTTGTCACCTTCCTGTCCACTGTGTGTGTGTGTGGGGGGGGGGGGCTCCTTAAAAATCAAGTTAAACTGAAATTGCAGCCCCACTCTTCTGTCCAACTTAAAGATGTTTATAGCTAACTGAGTTCCATTAAGGGTCAGTGGAGCTGAAAAAAAAAACAAACCCCGTGATTTCTTCCTGCCCCTCGCCATTCAGCAGCATCTTGTAAGCCCTTAAGACAGAAACCAAAACTGGAGATGGAACTTTTTTTATTTTATTTTATTTTTTTCATTATTTTCCCTTTTGTTGCCCTTGTTGTTTTTGTTGTAGTTTTTATTGTTGCTGCTGTTGACATCGCCATTGTTGGATAGGACAGAGAGAAATGGAGAGAGGAGGGAAAGACAGAGAGGGGGAGAGAAAGATAGACACCTGCAGACCTGCTTGACTGCCTGTGAAGCAACAACTCCCCTGCAGGTGGGGAGCCGGGACTTGAACCGGGATCCATATGCCGGTTCTTGCGCTTTGTGTCCTGTGGGCTTAACCCGCACATCATTTTTTTTTTTTTTAATCCTGTTTCAGCTTGCTTTTTTACCTCTTGGTCTTAGAGATAAAAGATGATTTATATCCTGCTTACCTTGGGTAGAGTGGATATGACGTCAGCAAGCTCTCTATGCTGACCTTGGGAGCCAGTTCCTAGGTCATACACAGGCTGTGTGATTGAAGAATGCAGGCTTCAGGGTCAGTCCAAACTGATCTGGACTGTCTTTTATGCACAGCATGTCTTCAGGGTAACGCTAGCTACTTATCTGGGTGTCAGATTTCTTGTTTATTTTGTTTATTTTATTTGAGGATAATATCGCTTGGGTGCTTTGAATGTGTTTTTTTTAAAAGAGTACTCGTGGATGCATTGACTGGTAGTATGGAGAGAAGTGTTTAATAATATGAACTAATGAGCCATCTTCCTCGACCATAGAATATTTTGATTTTTAATTTTATTTTCATTCAAACACTTAAGATTGTAAGATGACAGTGTTATAGTTGTACACCATACCCAGCATAACGATAGGCACGTCACAAAATCTTAGAGACAGGTTTGACTATTTCTTCCTCGCCTTTTTATTTCTTTTCTTTTTTTTTTTTTACAAGTTCTTGTATTTCAGTTCTCTGTATTCCAGTATGAGATAAATTATCTGGCAGTTGTCTAAGCTTAATCACTTTTAGTCCCATCTGTTTTGTCCTGAAGGATATTACATATATGATATCATGGTTTTTTAATTCTGCTGAAAGTCGAATAGATCCCATCACTGAGTACATATATCCCATAACTTCTTTTTCCAGTCATTTACCAAAAAGGTGTTTAGGTTGTTTCCACAGCTTGGGGATTGTGAATAATGCAACTATGAATATAGGGGTGTGCTTACATCCCTTTGAACTAGTATCTCCATGTCCTTTAGAGATTTGCTGAGGAGTAGCATTGCTGGTCTTTTTAAAAATTTTTAAAAATTATTTATTTTTTATATTTCCCCCCCTTTTGTTGCCCTTGTTGTTTATTGTCATTATTGTGGTTGTTGTTATTGCCATCATTATTGTTGGATAGGACAGAGAGATGGAGAGAGGAGGGGAAGACAGAGAGGAGGAAAGACAGACACCTGCAGACCTGCTTCACCGCCTGTGAAATTACCCCCCCCACCCCCGCAGGTGGGGAGCCAGGGGCTTTCAACTGGAATCCTTACACCGGTCTTTGCACTTCATGCCATCTAAGCTTAACCCGCTGTGCCACCGCCCAGCTCCTGGCATTGCTGGTCTTAAGGAATTTCTGTTTTCATTCATTTGAAGACACTCTGTTATAGCATTTTCCACAGGGGCTGCACCAGTTTGCTTTTTCTACACATCAGCGTAAGAAGAGTTCCTCCCTTCCCATCCTTGTTAACACTTAACCATTTCCTGTTTTGTTGATGGAGGCCATTCTTACAGGTCTGAAGTGGAATCTCAGTGTGGTTTTCATTTGTATTTCTGTAATGATAAGTGAAGTGGAGCTGTTCTTCATGAGTGTAGGCCATATGCATATCAACTTTAGAAAACTATCTATTCATATCTTTTACCCACCTCTCTATTGGGTTATTTGGCTGCTTGCTGAGCTGTATGGTTTCTTATTTATTTATTTATTTATTCCCTTTTGTTGCCCTTGTTGTTTTATTGTTGTAGTTATTATTATTGTTGTCGTCGTTGTTGGATAGGACAGAGAGAAATAGAGAGAGGAGGGGAAGACAGAGAGGGGGAGAGAAAGACAGACACCTACAGACCTGCTTCACCACCTGTGAAGCGACTCCCCTGCAGGTGGGGAGCCGGGCGCTCGAATCGGGATCCTTGCTCCGATCCCTGCGCTTTGCGGCACGTGCCGTGTGCTACCACCCGACTCCCTGATTTTTTTTTTTTTAAGAATTTATTTATTTATTCATGAGAAAAGAGGAGGAGAGAAAGAACCAGACATCACTGTGGTACATGTGCTGCTGCGGATCGAACTCAGGACCTCATGGTTGATAACTAGTGCTTTATCCACTGCCCTACTTCCCAGACCGACTCCCTGGTTTCTTTATAGATGTTTAGTGTCCATTGCTTCTCAGATGTGTGGTACTCAAATGCCTTCTTCCAATCAGTGTGTTGCCTGTTTCTTTTGATGTCTAGCTTTTTATATAACTTGATTGTAATCTCATGTATTTAATCTTGATTCAGTGTTTCCTTCAGTGTTGAGTCTACAAATACATTTTGATCTTCATGTCCTAAAGTGTTTTACCAATGTTTTCTATGTATTTTATAGTTTCTAGTTTAATATCTAGGTCCATTTTAAGTTAATTTTGTTGTATGGTCTTAAGTGACCTACTTTCATTTTCTTCATTTGGTTGTCCAGTTTTTGCCAACCCATCTGTTGAAGAGACCTTCCTTTCTTCATTGAATAGTATTGTTCTGGGGGGGAGTAGATAGCATAAGAGACTCTCATACCTGAGGCTCCTAAGTCCCAGGTTCAATCCTGCACCACCATAAGCCAGAGCTGAGCAGTGCTCTGATTAAAAAAAGAAAAAAGAAAAAAACGCATTGTTCCTTTTGTCATATATTAGGCATCTGTATACGTATGGGATTATTTCTAAGCTTTCCATTTTGTTCCATTTGTCTCAATGCTTGCTTTTGCTACCATACCATATTGTTCTAACTAGTATTGTTTTGTAGTTCTTCCATTTGCTTCTGTCATTCTTTGTTTCTTTTAACAATACATCAGTTGTTTTACAAAGATGTAGGCTTGGCCCCTTAGTATAAATTTTTCTAAATGAAGGTCTTGCTCAACTGACTTCAAAACTCTGTAAGACTTCTGTAGCTCTAGTTTCATATACAAAAGTCATACTGATGTATGGTGTAGAGAGTGAGTGTGTGCTTGTGGGAGTAAAACAGACTTTGATTTGTATATAGACATTCAACACTTGGGTAACCTTGGAGTGGGTACTTTCCTTTTTGATTAAAACTTTTGTTCTGTAAGATGGGTAGTATGAATACAGAGGCTAATAATGGGTAAGAAAATAATAAAGAGTGGGGCCAGTCAGTGGTGCATCTGGTTAAGCACACTGCAGTGGATGAGGACCCAGGTTCAGGCCCCTGGTCACTACCTGCAGGGAGGGGGAAAGTTTCACAAGTGGTGAAGTAGAGCTGTAGGTTTCTCTCTGCACCACCACCGAGGGCCCATGTCTAGTCATATTTGGCACAGGAGCCTGTGTAACCTCTGCATCCCTGTCAGCCTGAGCTCACATTCTATGGTCACAGCTAGGAACATTCTATGCTGCGTTCATTTCAGAACTAGTCTTCCTTGAGTGGCAGAGGAAGTTGATCCAGCCTTCATGTGGAGAGTGGGGTAGGGTAGTCCCTACCGTTACTGTTCGACATTGAGGGCAAGGTCCTGTGGAGGCTCACAAGAGGGTTTATGATGTTGTTCCTGATGGAAGTGACCAGTGATGGTGGAGAGAGGGATCTGTTAGAGGTCTAGATCTATCCTATCTATGTGGGAACTCCAGGATTCCCTGATTAGAGCCCTGGATGATGGGGTCTGGCCCCCTTTCATACAGGTGTTTAGTGTATTTCCTATGTTGGGGAATTTACTGCGAATTTGGGGATCATAACCTAGCATTCATGCCTTTCACTAATGTTATAATTCTCAGTTTGTAATGTACAAATCTGTGGTGGTCTCCTCGATCTTTTAGGGGGTCTATGAGGTTAAAACTATTTTCGTAGAGCTAGCTTTTTGCCTTTTCTGCAGCTTTGGCACTTTCCTTGGTGGTGCAAAGGCAGTGGGGATAAAACTGTGGACATTTGAATAGTCATTAAGTTTTACTGGCACCAAACTACTAGTAATTCTTACATTCTTCACAGTAAGAAAAAACAAAAACAGCAATTTTACTTAGAGATTCCTTTTATGAAACAATAACCATCATTTATTTAGTTCTGTCTTGATCCTTGAGAATACTTTGTTTTAACTTTCTGTGTGAAATAAGCAAAAATAAACCGAAATAAGCAAAAACTCTTCTGCTACATATGATTATCTCAAGGAAAACCCTGTGTAATTTTTTTTTTTTTTTTAGTTTTGAGCTAAACTACCCATATTTACCACAGAGCATTACTTTAACTTCAAAGAGTGATTACCAGACAGACAGTGATTATCTAGACTTAGATATTTAACTACCCCCCACCCCCCACCAAGAGCTCTGCCGACTTTTGGTAGTGCTGGGGATTGGAACCTGGGGCCTCAGATCCTCAGGCATGAGGGTCTCTTTCCATACTATCTCCCTTGCCCTTGGCAATCATTTTGAAAATGAACAAAGTGAGTCTATCCTTAAGGAAAATAACTAATTACATTTGTTGCCAGTGATACAATTTAAACTTTGAAGTAAAAACTAAAATTTTAGAAAACTTCTATTGCCCGCTGAGCACTGGTCGGCTTTTCGACTTTAACCATTTCTTAGATGAGATGAGTGATGATTTTATTTTATTTTTTCTTATTATTATTTTATTTATTTATTCCCTTTTGTCGCCCTTGTTGTTTTATTGTTGTAGTTATTGATGTCATCGTTGTTGAATAGGACAGAGAGAAATGGAGAGAGGAGGAAGACAGAGGGGGAGAGAGACAGACACCTGCAGACCTGCTTCACCGCCTGTGAAGCGACTCCCCTGCAGGTGGGGAGTCAGGGCTCAAACTGGGATCCTTATGCCAGTCCTTGTACTTTGCGCCACCTGCACTTAACCCGCTGCGCTACAGCCCGACTCCCTGAGTGATGATTTTAATGCATCCTTGGCATGGTATTAGATACACCAAGATTTGAAATATTCATACTTTCCCGTAGCAGCATTTTCAAAGTGGTAAGTGTTACAAGATCCTGGGTAAAGACCGTTATTAAAAGCAACCTGTAGAACAGAAAGTGCTGTTCTGAGGTTAGACTCTGAATTACAACTAGCACTTCAACCGCTCCTTGTTGAGTTTTGGTGTAGCACAGGAGGTGAACATCCAGTTATTGAAAGGGCTGTTAATATTAACATATACTTCCAGTATTCTCACCACATATTTGTGTGAGGCTATTTTTTTTTTCATACAGTTCAATCAAAACAGTGTATCACAACAGATTGTATGTAGAAGGAGATACGAGAATCCAGCTGTCTTGCATTAAACTAGACATGAAAGAAATTTGCAGAAATTATAAAAGTGTCATTTGTATCACTGAGAATTTTTTTTTTTTGGAAAATATTTTCCCCTAAAATTAGCATAAAAAGACAAATGTTATTTGTCACATTAAATATGTTATTAAATTTTAAAATGAACTAATAAATACTTAAAATGTTCTCATATAATTTCTAATATGGTAAATATTGATAATTACAATTCACATTAACAGAAACTTTGGGGTATCCTCAATATTTGAGAACGCAAAGGCATTCTGAAGTGCTTGAGAACTGTCTCTTTAAAGGAATGAGGGAAGAGTCATGGAATGAATCCCAAATTTTAATCATTTAAAAGTCTTCCTTTGGAATAGGGACTGCATGCCTCTAGTTTCTTGTCCTCATTGTAAAGGTTTGTCACTGGGCGTCTGTGTTATTCCCCAGATGAGTGGGAGTTCTTGTATGGTTTTCATTTTTATTCAAGATTAATGCAACCTATGTGGTTGCTACTCAGCATTGAAATGTGACTCATGGTCATTCCAGTCAGCCTGTATCTTATTGACATCACTCTTGGTCGTGAGCAAACTGTTGTCAGGCAGTTTTGGGAGCTGTTCATCAACGCAAGGAACTTCAGGGTTGTAGTAAAATGGACTTTGGTGAAAATAAACTATCATTTTTCCCCCAAAGTTTTTTTTTTTTTTTTTTACACACTAGGCTAATCTGTAGTAAAGTCCTCAGACATTTCCTCGCATTTTCTCAGTTCCGTCATTTCACAACTTAATGAATGTGTTTGTGAGTATTTACTTGCAGTGATAGATGAGGCGAATTACAGATTTACTCTTTGTAGAGTATTAACATCTTCCTGAGAGGAATTATATTGTAACTCTTTAAGTCTAGTCGGTTGTATCTCTTTACTGAAGTCCATCATTGACAAGAAAAGCACCTGTCGTTGAAATGGGATTGCTCAGATTTGTCCGTTAGAAGCAGGAGAGGCATTCTGAGCCAGCGCTGAAGAGACGCAAGTGCCATTGGTGCTATAAGGTGGGCAGATAGTGGTGGGAAACATCATCACATGAAGCACTGCTGAGAACTTTGGGCTAACTAGCAGTAGTGGAGGGGGAAAGGAGACAGGATGTCGTGGAGCTGTTGGGGCTGTCCCTAGTAGTCCTAATAGTCCTTTTTGAGACAGTTGCTAGAGAAAGAAGAAAATACCTTAAGATGAAGAAGTAGTTCTAGGTGGGGAAATCAAGTTTCATTTTGTTATACTCGTATGTATGTTATTGTATGAATTGAGTTCAAGAAGTAGAATGACAGGCCATTTGGGTTAAATTAAAAGTTAAACTCATAGGTTTATCGGCCCACAGTTTGTATATGAAAAGATATCTATGAATTCTAAAGGCAGGCATGACCATAAACAGTGGTAGAGGCCACGGAAGTATTGGACCCCAAACATTTACACATTATAGGCAGGTGACTGTTAGAGCCGGAATCGGATTGGATATCAGCTGATGCAGAATCATGTCAAGGAATGTTGTAATTCTGCCTATTGCATTAGAGTCCGTGGCAAGAAGTAGGTTGGCCCTTAACATGGGGACTGGGGTGCTGATACTTTTGGTCCTCCTGATCAACTTTTGACTATCCCCAGACCTAATGACCATTAACTACCATTGCCCTTCCTGATACCATGGATGGCAGACTGCTACATCCATTATAGATTGTGTACTGCATTCTTAAAATACAGTAAAGCTAGAGAAAAGAAAGCGGTAGTGAGAAAACTGTGAAGAACATCACTTAAGTCCTGTTGTGTTTATCAATTCAGCAAGTGGCATATTATCTGTTTGCAGATAACCCACCTATAGCTGTATCCATTTCAAAACCTGTCATTATTTAACTCAATGGACTTCATTGGTATCCAGTACTGGACACCTATTCTGGACTGTAAGTTTAGAACAAGGAGAGTTTAAGGACAGAAGAGACCAAAACATTAGAGAACTAGAATTTGACCGGAAGCTGAACTGTTCTCTTGCTGTTAGAGGGCAATATTGACCCCTTGTACTAAGCCCAAATGGAAAGCAAACGGACAGTAATCATTTGTCCTTGAATGACAGGTCTGCTCAGCACATATTTTTTTTTAAATTTTTTTTATTTTTAAAATCCAGCTAGTGATTCTTTTTAAAAAATTCTTTAAAATATTTATTTATTTATTCCTTTTTTGTTGCCCTTGTTTTATTCTTGTAGTTATTATTGATGTCATTGTTGTTGGATAGGACAGAAAGAAATGGAGAAAGGAGGGGAAGACCGAGAGGAGAAGAGAAAGACAGACACCTGCAGACCTGCTTCACCACCTGTGAAGCGACTCCCCTGCAGGTGGGGAGCCCAGGGCTTGAACCGGGATCCTTAAGCCGGTCCTTGCACTTTGCGCCACGTGCGCTTAACCCACTGCGCTACCGCCCAGCTCCCCAGTACATATTTGTTAATCGAATGGCTGAAATTTAGGCAAAGGAACAGGGTCATTTTGACCTTTCAACTTCGCTTCATTTTACAACAGACATAAGGTATTCCTGCTCCCTGCTCACTAAACAGTCTTTATGCCAGGAGTCAAAAACCTTTCCTTTAAAGTACGAGGTGCTTTACAGAAGCACCGACATATAAGTAAACATCATAGGGTTTATCGTCCTTTTACTTACATCTGCCATTGTAGTATGAGAGGAGTCTTCTGTGTTTCAATAAGGCTTTTACTAAAGGAGACTGAGCTTTGAATTTTGTCGGACTTTGACTTCACATGTTTCAATATGCCAATTAAAAAAAATTTTTTTCAGTCATTTAAAAATATGAGATCTATTTTTAAATGGTCATGACTATAAAAACAGGCAGTGGACTGTAGGCTCACGGCTGTGTTTAGTCTGCTGATCCCTGTTTTCCCCTGCTTTAGAAAATAAATGACTATCAATTATGATGCAGAAAGCTTAGTATTACTGAAACAGATGTTCTCGAGGACAATGCTGTTGGTGACACTGTCTTGTTTTATAGGTGACACTGATGATAAAAATCCGTTCAAGAATTTAGATGTGACATCTGCAGCAGGTTCAAATCTCTCAGCTATCAGACAAACTGGATGCTTCGTAAAGATTTTCATCTATTATGCACAGAGAGCCAGAATCCTTTACTGAAATTGTCTGGGTGAGCTGCCTGCTGGGTCCAGTGATGCACTGGTAGACAAAGAAGTTGAAAAAGAAGGCTGGCATGTCCTTTGGATGACTGGCAGAGTGTGACACCAGCATGGCACCAAGCACTTCTGTGATCTCAAGGACTTCATGACTGAATAAAATGATTTTATTTGTTTTGTTTGGGATGGAGTAGAGGCATTTTCAAGTAAATTCGATCGTCATTTGGGGAATGTGTAATAATATCATTCCATAATGATGCCTGGAAATAGTTGACGTGGTGCTCAAACTTTTAAAGATCTTGTTTATTTAAGGAACATACACAGTCACCTCCTTTTGGCATTAGAATATACAATAAAGCAAAACCATCTGCTTAACCTAAAACAACAACAATGAACCTAAAGTGGCTCATTTAAGGATTTTAATTTTTACATGAAAGATTTTGCTTGGTGGACTTTTGAAATTTTTGCTTTCCTATAGAGAATTAAAAAAAAATTTCTTTAAACCATTTATTTAAAATGGGTCAGGGACAGGTGTGTATTAGAGAGAAACCTCGGGTGGGGGTAGATAGCATAATAGTTATGCAAACAGACCCAGTGCCTGAGGTTTGAAGTCCCAGGTTCAGTCCCCTGCACCACCATAGACGAGAGCTGAGCTGTGCTCTGGTTAGAAGAAGGGGGGAGAACAAAAGAATAAAAGAGAAGCCGCAGTATTTCCTAGCGTTAATGAGTCATAAGAAAACTGCGGCGTTAGTGGCTGAGAGGTAGCTCGTCTGGTAGAGTATTGCATTGCCGTGCATGAAGCTTTTCGTTTGTGTCAGCCAACACACAGCAGCAGCGCTGCATCAGGGAAAGCACCCCTGATGGGGAACAGTGCTGTGGTGTCTCTCCCTCATTCTCTTTGAAATCAAAAGAGTGAAAAAGTTGTCCTGGCACCACTGTAACCTTGCACGCACCAGGTGTTGGCACTGCCGCCACCACAAGGGGAATGCAGCGAGACTGTGAAAGCATTCTCCGAACCAAATGACAACTTGGCAGTAGATTTGTTTAGCGTCCCTGCTTGTGGTATGCATCTGTTCATACCAGTGATGAATGACTTGCAGGCAGTGCTAGAGAATGAAGTGTGGGAAGGTTCTCTCAAACTTGAATTCTACATATCCCCCCCTTACCCCCTCAGCTGATTCTTCCATTTCCCTCCCCTACTTTTAGCATTCAGCAAGAACTCTTAGCATTCCAGGTTATAAAATACACATTACATTTTCTGTAGTTCATATCGCTCATCTACAAAGAGCAGAAGATCGCCTCGTGACCTACCTTGACATCTTTGTTCAAGGCATACCCTACTCAGCTTGTCAGTGTGGCACTCACTCACTGCTGCACAATTGGGGTTCGAATGCAGTACATCTAACATAGCTCTATCCTGTCAGGAAAAGATCTGCGGGTTGTTAAATAGTGGAGGTTACACACATCGAATTTACAAGGCAGATTAGAGATCAGAATCACACCATGGCTTTATGTGGGGCTGACTTCATTTTCCGCATCTTAAGCCATTTTTTTTTTTTCCCATTCAAGCAGTACTTACGACTAAGAGACAGGTGTGTGGTAGCATTTGAATGCCTTAGACTTGTTTGAATTTGGAGTGAAAGGAATGTTTTTATAGATGTACAGACCCCAAGACACTAGGGATTTTGAACTGAAGTGTTCTGTTCACTTATTGTCCCTTAATTGAATTGCCCTGTGGCTTATATTGATGATTATTGTGATTACTATTTGTAGATTTTCACTCTCGAATAAAAGGCACTTTCTTTGGGAAAGACCAGTGTGTGAGTGCATTTGAATCTAGCAATATGCATCTTTTTAAGAAATAAGTGCTGGGAGACGGGCAGTAGCACAGCGGGTTAAAGCACAAGGACCGGCATAAAGATCTTGGTTCGAGCCCCCGGCTCCCCACCTATAGGAGAGTCGCTTCACAGGCGGTGAAGCAGGTCTGCAGGTGTCTGTCTTTCTCTCCCCCCTGTCTTCCCCTCCTCTCTCCATTTCTCTCTGTCCTATCCAACAATGATGACATCAGTAACAACAACAATACTACAACAAAAATAATAACTACAACAATAAAACAACAAGGGCAACAAAAGGGAATAAATAAATAAATAAATGCTACTTAATAAAGAATGTGGATCTAACATTGATTGTTTATCAATTCATTCAAATCAGTGATTTATCATGATCTGGAAATCTGAGAGGGTAGAACAACCTACTTTGTAGATGGCAGTGATTATTTTTGTGAGGAAAAAACATTTTCTAATTATACAGAAAAGTATATAACTTGATAGGTTACAGTAATTAATTTACCTGTTCTGATTAAAGAAGACATCTCTTAAAATGCTATAATAGGACTTGTTTAGTTATGTATAGGCTATGAAGACTGTGATTCTGACTTTTATGAACTTCAAAGAACTTTTTAAAGTAATAACATAAGGTAGGGATGTAGAAGGGATATGATATAGGGATATGACTGTTTGCATTTTTAGAGCAGTGACTTTATTTATTTTTATTTTTGTTTTTTTTTACCAGTGCACTGCTTATGTGGGAGATTGAACCTGGGATCTCAGAGCCTCAGGCATGAGAGAGTCTTTGCATGACCATTATGCTATCTTACCTCCCCCCACCCCCCACAGTTGTAGTTTTTCTTGCTTCTCATGTGTTTATTAATCCCAGGTTCAAGCTACTTTACCTTAAGACTGGTTGGGAGTAGTTTTTGAATGGGGAAGATGAAGCTGTTTTCAACATTGGCAAAAAAGCATGGCATGGACAGGGAAAAAGACTGTAAATGTGATAGGTAATCAGATCGTAGGTGAGTGCTTGGAGAGGTGACAGTGGTTAAAGAGGAGGGCTTGCCCAGGTGAGGTCCCAGATTTGATTCATGTCACCACATATGATGAAACTGTACTATGCTCTCTCATTAATAAGAGGTCTTTATACTGCTGACACCAACCCCCCCAGTGACAACCCTGATGGCAATAAAAACAACACAAAACAAAGATGTATGTGTGTGTGTGTGTGTATATACACATATATACACATATACTATATATATATGATCATAGGAGTTGGGAGAGTACTTACTCTACTGCACATACCTTGCCTGTGTGAAGCTTTGGGTGTGAGTCATGGTACCATATGGGAGCGTCAGAGGCAGTTCTGTGGAAGGTGGGAATGCAGTGAGAAAAAAGTATGACAGGTAATGAGCATTTATAGTAATTAAAAAATAGAAGACTTCACACAGCTTTGGTCTGGGGTTCTAAGACAAATGGGAGATTTATTACATCACAGTTATTACAGCGAAATAGGCAAAGGGGCAAAGATCAGCTAGTCGTGATGGGGGGAGCCTTGAGTCTAAGCTAGTTATCTGAGCTCAGCTACAAGTGTTTGGGTCTGGGAGCAGTATGATAGGTTCCGGGTAGCAGGAACTGGAAGGAAGAGCTATTTCCAGTAGACACTCGCTTAAATCAATTCCTATCAACCCATCATCGCTTGTGGGTTTAGTAAGTCCATATGTTTGTTAGGCTGACGGCAGCCGTATGCTAATTACATTCATGTCCCAACAAGCATTGTGTATTTTTGCATTGACAAAGGTGCTCAACTAAGGATATCAGTTTAAAAGAGCAGTTTATTATTCTTATGCAGTATTTCTGGGAAGCCTCTAATTTACTAGGATATATATTGATATACTGTACTGAGTATAACATTTTACATAAACTTTTCTAGTTTTACAACCTTAGAAGCAGGCAGGCCCAAAGATCTTAATTTCCTAATGAGTAGTATGCCCAAGGTCTGCAGAGAGAGAAGTGAAAATAGATTCATACAGCTTGCATCTCACTTTGTGTAGAGGCCTGTTCTCTTTAGTAATTGATAAATGAAGAATTAGGGACAAAAAAAGACTTTCATGCCAAAGGCACAGAAGGTTTCAGGTTCAATCCCCAGCACCACCAGAAGCTGGAGTTTAGTGTTTGTCTGGTAAAAATAGAGAAGTAAATAGCAAAACTGATAATTGAAGAATTCAAACCAATTCTGACAGGCCAGGTTGTATGATAAGGGTATATGACATGTATGATTTTGAACACGGATGACTTCACAATGGTATAGTATAAGGACAAAGGAGCCTCTTCAGGGAAAAAAATATATATATACATTTGCATATATAGTATCTGGATTCTAAATATCTTATCTACTAGTTTGCCTTTGATATTGTTCTTTTCAAAAAAGAACTATATCAAAGCTATAAAAAAATCCATCTATGAGTAGTGGTCACTGAATCCGTACATCCATTGCATTGGATCCAGATACTATATGTAGAAAAAGTGATTAAGAGAATTGACTGAAGCAGCCTGATAGAACCCGGAGTTTGGAGGTGGTTACCAAGTTGTTTTTGGTTTAAGAATGACGACACTGGACATGAAGCCATTATAGTGAGAACTGTGCATGTTTATAGACGTCACAAGCAAACATACCACTGAGCAAAGCATCATCTCCTTAACATGCTCAGCCACTTGTTTAGTGTGTTAGCACCATGTATATTTTTTTCAACTTCAGTGTCACTTTATTGAGAAAATGTTGAGGGGGCTGGACAGTGGCTCACTCAGTTAAGCACACATAGTATAAAGTGCAGGGATCCGTGCAAGGATCCGGGTTCGAGCCCCCCCCCCCCCCCCCCCCCGGCTTCACACCTGCAGGGGGGACCGCTTCACAAGTGGTGAAGCAAGTCTGCAGGTTTCTATTTTTCCCTCTCCCTCTCTATGTTCCCCTCCACTCTCAATTTCTCCTATCCAAAAAATCAGAAAGAAAAAAAAAAAAGCGACAGAAGCAGTGGATTCCTAGTGTAGGCACCCAACCCCAGTGATAACTCAGAGGCAAAAAAAAAAAAAATTATAGGATTGTCACAGGAGTACGTTTTCACCTTTCACTTAAGATAGATGTCAGCTCTGGGAGTCAGGCAGTAGCGTAGTGGGTTCAGCGCACGTGGTGCAACACAAGAGGACAAGCCTAAGGATCCTGGTTTGAGCCTCCGGCTCCCCACCTGCAGGGGAGTGGCTTCACAGGCAGTGAAGCAGGTCTGCAGGTGTCTATCTTTCTCCCCTTCTCTGTCTTCCCCTCCTCTCTCCATTTGTCTCTGTCCTATCCAACAACAACATCAGTAACTACAGCAATAAAACAAGGGCAACGAAAGGGAATAAATAATAAATATTTTTAAAAAAACTAAAAAAAAAAAAAAAGATAGATGTCAGCACATCTTATCCTCCACCAAGACATCACATGTTCACTGTAGGAACTTAGGTCACCAACACCTCTTCTGCTTCCTGCATCCAAATCCATTGACAATTCAGCCTGTACTGTGCTGTGTTTCTTAGATTCCCATCTGTGATAGGAATCATCTTGTATTTGTCTTAGTAGCATTGCATTGAAGTATCAGAAAAGCAGCTGTGCTAATAGGGTT
Organism: Erinaceus europaeus; assembly: GCF_950295315.1. Classification (NCBI taxonomy): domain Eukaryota; kingdom Metazoa; phylum Chordata; class Mammalia; order Eulipotyphla; family Erinaceidae; genus Erinaceus; species Erinaceus europaeus. Next base: position 63,319,940 of record NC_080179.1, on the reverse strand, counting down.
TTGGAATCCAATCAGTTTAGTTTTTTGAGTTAATAGTATAAAATGATGAGGGCTCTTTGTCATCCTTGGTCCCCCTAGGGAAAGCAAAGTTATACATAATATCACTTTTCTTAACAAATTCAACTCAGCAGGTGGTTAAGTAGAGTGCATGTGTGAGACTTGAGTTCTGTCTCTCGCCCACTTAAAGGAAAAGTTAGAATGAAAAAAATATTTTAAATTGCTTTGGTATTATGTTAAAAATTACAGTTTGTGGGGCTGGTTGGTAGCACAGCAGGTTAAGTGCAGGTGACACAAAGTTCATGGACTGGCTCAAGGATCCCGGTTCGAGCCCCTGGCTCCCCACTTGCAGGGGGTTGCCTCACGAGTGGTGAAGCGGGTCTGCAGGTGTGTCTCTACCCCTCTCTGTCTTCCCCATCTCTCTTGATTTCTCTCTGTTCTTTTTTTTAAAATTTTTTATTTAAGAAAGGATTAATGAACAAAAACATAAGGTAGGAGGGGTACAACTCCACCCAATTCCCACCACCCAATCTCCATAACCCACCCCCGCCCATGATAGCTTTCCCATTCTCTAGCCCTCTGGGAGCATGGACCCAGGGTCGTTGAGGGTTGCAGAAGGTAGAAGGTCTGGCTTCTGTAATTGCTTCCCCGCTGGATATGGGCGTTGACTGGTCGGTCCATACTCCCAGTCTGCCTCTCTCTTTCCCTAGTAGGGTGTGTCTCTGGGAAGCTGAGCTCCAGGACACATTGGTGGGGTCTTCAATCCAGGGAAGCCTGGCCAGCATCCTGGTGGCATCTGGAACCTGGTGATTGAAAAGAGAGTTAACATACGAAGCCAAACAATTTGTTGAGCAATCATGGGTCCCAAGCTTGGAATAGTGTAGAGGAAGTGTTAGGGAGGTACTCACTGCAAACTCTAGTGTACTTCTGCTTTCAGGTATATATTTTGCAGTAGTTTATGGATACATGTGAACATAAGCTCTCTCTCACAGAAACTGGTGTATATCTAGGTTATGGGACTTTGTTAGAAAGTGAACTACCTGAGATGAAATTAGAGTGTACTATAAAAGGAAAGGTCTCACCCGAGTAATGAAGCCGAAGGGTTGTCATTCCACATGTGAAGTCTCTGGACACAGTCTGAGGTGAAGCATGTTGAGGTGGCAATTGTTGCGTTGGTTAGGTTGTGATCGGCGGATGCAATATTACTTGGTTTGGATTGGGAGACGCATACAGGAAAGTGGGCCCTGTCCAAGGGTTCCAGGACTGGGGGAAGTAGGGGCTCTATAGTGAAGATGTGAGGTTCCTGCTGTCTTAGGGTTCAAAAAGACAATAGTTAATGTTATCATCACATTATTTGGTAATTGGGTTAACTTTGAAAAGTCCTTTTGTTATGGTTTGCTGTACAGTATCCAGTATCTTATATATAGCTGTGTTATTGGATGCTTCTAATCTACTTGGTCTAGGCTTTTGAGAGAGTCCGCATATCAAATACACAGCCTATATATTAAAAAGATTCAGTTTGTGTTTTGAGAAACTTTGAGACATACAACTGATTTTCCCCCTCTCATATTAATTAACTACTGATTTATATGTCTACATTTTGCTAGGAGTGTACATAAACACCATTCCCACCACCAAAAGACTGTGACCCATCCCTCCCACCCACTCCCACCCCCCACTGGCCCAGGAAGCTGCATGTCTACCCCTCCCCACAGGGTTTTTACTTTGGTGCCCTAGATTTCTCTCTGTTCTATCCAACAACGATGACAGTAATAACAACAATAATAGTAACAACAGCAATGATAAATAACAAGAGCAACAAAAGGGAAAAAATGGCCTCTAGAAGCAGTGGATTTTAGTGTAGGCACTGAGCCCCAGCAGTAACCCTGGAGGCAAAAAAAAAAAAAAATCGAAGTTTGTAATAGCCAAAACCTGGAAGCAACTTAGGTGTTCCAACAACAGATGAGCGACTGAGCAAATTGTGGTATCTATACACAATGGAATACCACTCAGATACTATGAATAATGAATCCTGGGGGTTAGGCTTCAGGTCCTGAAACATGGTGGCAGAGGAGGATCTAGTGGAGGTTGTATTGTTTTGTGAAAATGTTATGCATGTACAAACTACTGTATTTTACTGTCTATTGTAAACCATTAATCCCTCAATAAAGAAAAAAAAAAAGACTAATGAATCCACTTTCTTCAACCCATCTTGGATGAAGGAGTTACGTTAAGTGTTCTGGACTGGGTTTGGAGTTTTGCACAAAAAGTAAGACTCTGGGGTGGAGAAGGTTCGATTTTAAGATTCTTTGTATAGATATGGACATGTACAGATCTACTGTGGTGGGAATGGTGTTAATCTATACTCCTGTTAGCCTGTAGTCTTATAACTCACTATTAAGAAATTGTACTCTAGTGGAAAAAATAAATTAAGGAAGAAGTATTAATTGTAGGCAGATAAAGCAATTGGAAAAAGAATCAGAAGGACTCTGCAAGTGTTAAATGGTCATATGGTGTTCCTAGGTAGTTTTTACTCAAGAAAGGGGAAAACTTGGGAAGAAAGATCAGGAATCATGCTTAAGACATAGGGCTTATTGAACTAGGCCTTGTGAGCTGCTTACACTCAGATTGCTAGCAGAGAAATATTGTCTTGGTGGGATAAAGTGATCTTTGAAGTTGTATTTGCATTTTAAGGTAGTCAAAAGTAACCACTTTCTGTCTTAGGTAGTAACATGTCGGTCCCTTCTTTTATTCTGTGAGCCATTATGGATGTTTCTATAGGCTAGTGTTATCTTTGTGTTTCTATGAGAATGGGCAAACACTTTCGATTTGGATTTGTGTTTTAGATAGAATCTGATTAGGCTTAAAGTTTCTTATGATCACCAGTGTATATTCAAATTTCAGCAAGAGTACACTTTGCAGGGGCCAGGCAGTGGCATACTTCGGTATGTGGTCACATTACATCGCACAAGGACCCAGGTTCAAGCTCCTGGTCCCCACCTGCAAGGGGAAAGCTTGATGAGTGGTGATGTGGGGCTTTATGTGTCTCTCTGACCCTTACCCTTGCTATCTCCCCTCCCCTCTCAATTTCTCTTTGTCTCTATCCAATAATAAATAGAGTATTCTTTATATTAGCTGGCTATCCTTAATATCATCCAGAAGTAAGATACTGGGCTGTTGGAAACGTCATGATGTATTTTTCTATCCAAAAATGTGTCGTGACTTTTTCAACAACCCAATAGCATATATAACTTAATCAATACACTTGTTTTAAGGTGTACAGATAAATTTTGATGTGTGTATATACATCATATAACTACCCATCTTATAAAAAAAAAAACAGAACATTTTCCTCCTTCTAAAATTTTGCTTATACATCTTTGGTCTTTCCACCCTCCTTATAGAAGAATTATTGTTTTGATTTTTATTCCTATAGATTATATAACCATGTCCTTCAATTTTATATACACAGAGCCATAGCGTGTACTACTTTGTATCTCTTTTTCCTCAGGATGCTTATTTGGAGATTTGTCTATGCTGGGTGTATTAGTGATTTCATTCATTCTTTCTGCTAAGTTTTGCCACTTTTTGCTATAATTTGTTTATGCATCCTTTTAGTGGAATATGATTTTTTTTTCTGGTTTCTTACTGTTGTGAATAAAATTGTTGCCAACAAAATTATTGTATCGGTCTTTTTTTTGTGTGTGTGGGCGGAATTACATTTTAATTTCTTAAGGTTATATTTCCAGGAGTAGAATTATTCTGTTGCAGGATTGGTGTATGCTTTTAAAATATAAATATATATAAATGTAAGCACACAGACACATACATTTAATAGCTTTTCCAGTGTGGCTATACTATGTACACTATGCATTGTTAATTCAGCTCTGCAAATGTCTATACTTTGTAGTAAGTATAGAGTTACTGGTCTATATTAAATGATAGTATTTTTTTTTTATTTTGCCTCTAGGGTTATTGCTCGGCTTGGCATCCACTGCTTCTGGAGGCTATTTTTTCCCCTTTTGTTGCTTATCGTTGTTGTTACTATTGTTGTTATTGCTGTAGTTGGATAGGACAGAGAGAAATGGAGAGAGGTGGGGAAGATAGAGAGGGGGGAGAGAAAGATAGACACCTGCAGACCTGCTTCACCACCCGTAAAGCAACCTCCCTGCAAGTGGGGAGCTGGGGGCTTGAACCGGGATCTTTACGCTGGTCCTTGCACTTTGCGCCATGTGCGCTTAAGCCACTTCACTACCACCCGCCACCCCGAAAATTCTTTAGGAGTATCTTCATATAATAACAGAAACATAGTAAATATTGGGTTGTTGGAAAAGTCATGATGTATTTTTCTATGAAAAAAATTGTCATGACTTTTCTCAAAATCCAATGTTTTATAGGTAATCTGTTTAAATTATACTAAGTTAAGGCATACCTGTAATTGACCTAAGAGATCAACAATTACCAATTTGTGTAGGCTTTTAAATTTCATTTCATTTTGTTAGTAGTATATGTTTTAATTTAAAGCAGATTCTTCATTTATGCAGTAACTTATTAAAACAATACATATAAATTAAATGTTGAACAAGTGAAATATTGAAAATATGAATACTATCCTAATCTGCTATGGCCAACTCTGTCAATTGGGTGGAGAACCTCTTTTCCTCCACTTTTCCTTTATGTTTTTATTATTTTTCTCCTTTAGTGTTTTTCTTTATTTGTTACGTGGCTGCTTTTCAAATGAAGGGTCTTTTATAATAGCTGTGTAGTTGATGTTATGTAGGGGAATCCCATCTTAGAGGATAGATGGTGAGTAGCACATCCGTATTTCAGATCTTCAGTTAAAGTTCCACAGCTGAAAACAAAAGGTATTAAGTATCCCTGCCTTTGAAAGAGGAGTGTGGAGTTAATGAATGAGAATAGAACTGCAGCATCCACTTGCCAAGTATAAAAGAGAAGACAGAGGGAAGTTACTGGAAGTGTCTTTCAGATGACAAATGGTTACTTTATAGAGGAAATTTGTAACATTTCCCTGTTTCTCCTCAAAAGAGAGATCTGCATTTTGTTTTGAGCCCAGACTTTAGGTATGCCTGCTAAAGTATAGGTTGGTGTTTAACACCAGAGATTTTTATTTTATTTTATTCTATTTTTGCCTCCAGGGTTATTGCTGGGGCTCAGTGCCTGCGCTACGAATCCATTGCTCCTGGAGGCCATTTTTACCATTTTGTTGCCCTTCTTGTTGCCCTGTCGTAATTGTTATTGTTATAGCTGTTGTTGGATAGGACAGAGAGAAATCGAGAGAGGAGGGGAAGACAGAGAGGAGGAGAGAAAGGTAGAGACTTGCAGACCTGCTTCACCACTTGCGAAACGACCCCCCATGCATATGGTGAGCTGGGGGCTCGAACTGGGATCTTTACTCCAGTCCTTGTGCTTTGTGCCATGTGTACTTAACCCGCTGGGCTACCGCCCAGCCCCAACACCTGAGTATTTAATGAGTTACTGAATCATGTGTGTGTGTGTGTGTGTGTGTGTGTGTGTGTGTGTGTGAGAGAGAGAGAGAGAGAGAGAGAGATACTAACAGTGATAGCTCCAGAGAGTTCTTTAAAGAATGTGACAAACGATTCTCTAGGGTTTGGAGACCCTTCTGCATATAGACTACAAACTTGTTTCTGGAGGTAGGAGAGTGACTAGAGTTGATGAGAAGGAGCATTTGCTCTATGTATAAAAAATGAAGGGGCAGTGGGGGCAAGAATTGTCACTTGTCTGTCTGGTGAGGTGAGATGTGAGATCTTAGTGGAGCAGGTAGACATCATAGAAATAACTTGAGTTATCTTGACTCTTCCTGACAAGAATGGGTGCTTGCATGTGAGAGGACTGTGGGTGTGGTAGTAGAGGTAGTGGAAGGGTAAGCTGACATTGCATCTCCCACACCAAGTAACTCAGCAGACTGGAAGGACTGGCCTCTCTTGTAACTTATGCTCATCCTGCCATGAAATTCTGAAGTGTACGGCCTAAACTGGCTGCTTTTAGAATGAGAGGAGGCTACCAATTATTACACAAGGATAGCAGTTTATCTCTGCCTCATAGACATCAGTAACTCTCCATGACAAAGGACATTACCCCTTATCTTCTGTCTATTCTGATCTTGAGGTAGTAGGAAGAAGATGGTGAAAATTATAAAAGAGATAGGAAGAATATATATATATATATATATATGTATGTATTTTCTTGGTTGACTGGTTTGAAATGGGTTCTATTTGAATATGATATAAGCCTGAAGGTATTACTTGGGCTAGACTGTATTCTGAAATACTTAAAGGTGATTGAGGAGCATTAGAATGTACCAGAGATGCTACGGGGAGATGGGAAATGAGAATCATGAATAGATCTGAAATGATAGATGAAAAGTAAAGTATATATCCATCGAGTTCAGACTATTTGATCATTTTCTCAGTTTAATAGTATTATAATTGATTTGGATAAACTTTAGTGAGTAACTATATCACATGGTAGTCATTAGGTGAGGCAAAAATGACAACAATTTTATGTTCTTTGACAGGTTTCATCTTAGTGTCAATGATTAATTTAATTCAAGGCAGAACATACAGGTGATCTAATTCTCCAGGTGGTAGTGCTGTGGGAGGGTATGGAGACCTGAATACTGCTGAGACTCAGGGAGACAGAGTTTGGGCTGTGCCCTGAATAAAAGGAAGACTATCATTGGGGAAGCAAAGCATGAGGGAATCTTCAAAGATCGAGAAATGGGAATTAAAGAATTAGTGCTCATTAACAGTGTGATGTGTTAATTTTACTTAAAAAAATATTTCAGCCACTAGCTAAGGATACATGTCCATGTAATAATTCCAGTTGATGTTAGGTATTTTCACATGTGGCTTCCCCATTTCTTTAACAATGCACAGTGCCTTTAGGATACATTACTGGAAATGTTATTTACTTTGTAACCTACATGATTATAAGCATCAAAATCAAACTACAAGTCTAATTACAAAGTCTGTGACTTTCTGTGATTTAAAACAGTAAAAATTTAGAGAATATAATGATTTTGCATGTGATCCTAAGAAGCATTTGGCAGTTTCATAACAACTGACTGCTTTTTTTAAAGCTTTCTGAGAATAAGAATGAATATCTTGATGTTAGTGTCACTTTTAAATAGCTGTAGCTCCAGGAATGTGTCTGTTCACGTTGTTATCTTAAATACACACCTTATCTATCCATATTGCTGTACTTCAGATGTGAAAGTAAAAATAAAGGTGTGAAGTGCCTACCAGACTTGTATGGATTTATGTAAATCAGCAGACACATAAACAGTCCATTAGTGCTGAGGCTCTAATGTATTAAATTCAACTAGAGATTATTTCCTAAAAAAAGTTTTGCACACACACACACACACACACACCCCAGACCCAGTGATTCATTTTGCAGAAAAAGAAATACAAATCTTTAATTTATAAGGTTTGTCTGCACTCCAGACACATATTCAGTTGCCTGTTGTACTGTCATATGGATCTTTAAAGGTATTTAAATCTAAAATGCTCAAAATTCAGCTAATCTTTTTGCCCAAACTTTTTTAATCTTGAGTCTTCTCCATTAGATTGGCTGATGAGTCCATCTGTGGTTGTTGCTGAGAGCAGAAACTTGGAGACATCTCTGACTTTTCTCTCTCACATTGACATCTGTCAGTAGTCAGTTATGTTGGCTCAACCACTGAAATACATCTAGAATCTGAGTCTAGCTACCTCTCATCACCTCCACTACTAACTGAACAGTTAATTATCATTTTTATTTTATTTTATTTTCCTTAGGCTGTTTTAAGTCTCTTGCCTGGTTTCTGCTTCCTCTTAAACCCTTGACCTGTAACTCAGCACTTCAGTCTAAGTGCACTAGCTGAAACAACTGCAGTTAAAACTTAAGTTTGAGTGATAGTCTGGTGGGGTAGAATACGCTTGGTTGAAAACTTTTTATTGAGCACTCAAGATATATTTTGCCATTCCCATCTGACTTTGAGAGTTTGTGTGGAGAAATTTGATGGTAGTCTTATGGATTTTCCTTTGTATATGACTATTTGCTTTTTCTCTTGCAGCCTTTAGGAGGCTTTCTTTATCTTTAGCCTTTGCATTGCAATTATGATTTGTCTTGGTTTGTATAGACCTGAGTCATTCCTGGTTGGGATTCTGATCTTGAATATTTATGTCCTTCCTATTGTTTAGTGTGGGGACATTTTTTTCTGCTACTATCTCAGTAACAACAAATGTTGGAGAGGCTGTGGGGGTAAAGGAACCCTCCCTACACTGCTGGTGGGGATGTGAATTGGTCCAGTTTTTGTGGAAAGCAGTATGGAGAAGTCTCAGAAGGCTAGAAATAGACCTATCCTATGACCCAATGATTCTTCTCATGGTGATATTTTCCAAGAAAACAAACACACCCAGAGAAGGAGGTCTGTATATACCTATGGTCATAGCAGCACAATTTATAGTAGCCCAAACTAGGAAGCAACCTAGGTGTCCAGCAACAGATGAGTGTTAAGAAAGTTGTGGTATAGATACATAATGGAATACTTCTCAGCTGTTAAGAATGAACTTCCTCACCTCATCTTGGATGGAGCTTGAAGGAAGATGATTTCAGTAATGGGCAGAACCTCAGCAGCAAGAACAGAAAGGGGAAACATAAAGTAAAATTTGGGCTGGTTTGGTATATTGCACTAAAGCAAAAAGACTGGGGAAAGAGGACAGGAAGAGGTGGGGATGCAGAGGAGGGAGGGCTTTGAGGTCCTGGTACATGATGGACCTAATTTGGGAGCGAGAACTTTCTGCAGACACCTATCTTGGTGAGATGAGAAATTATGCCCAGGTGTCAACAACAACACTGTAAACCATTAACTTCCTAAAACAAACAAACAGATAAAAGGAAAAAAAGACTTTGTGAGAACCATGATGGTCATTGTTGAATGTCACAGAACTTTGGTGGCAGATAGGGTGAGGAACTATGTGCCTGTAGTCTTATAGACCATCATTTACTTATATATGATTTTAATTGTCACCAGGGTTACAGCTGGGGCTTGGTGCTGATATGATGAATCCATCTCTCTTCATGACCATTTTTTTTTTCCTTTTTAAATTCTGTTTCTGTTTTGACAGCATAGAGAATAATTGAGAGGGGAGGGGATATAGAGGAGGAGAGAGAAAGACACTTGCAGACCTGTTTCATTGCTTGTGAAGTGTTCTGCAGGTGGGGATCAGGGGCTTGAACTTGGATCCTTGCACTTGGTGATGTGATGCTTAACTGTGTGTGGCACCTCCTGGCACCATAGGCCATTATTAACACTAGTAAAAATAGAGGAGAAATAAAAATGAAAATAAAACATAAGTCAAATTCGTTCGTTCAGAGAACCTCAGTTTTCTTACTTTTCTGTAAAAATTCTATGGTTCTTAAACTGTTATGCCTTCAACTTAGATGATCTTATCATCGACATGGCACAAGATCATCCAGAGGATTAAAAACAGTTTAATGAGAGAGAGATAAGAGGTACTATAGCCATTCTCAATTCTGACATATAGCCATGATGGGAGTTGAATGGGGGACCTCAGGGCTTCAGGCATTAAGTCTGGTGCTCTGAGTTATTTCCTATGCCCCATTTATTGCATTTAAAAAGTTTTGCTTTCATTTCTGAATTTCTGCTCTTAAAACAAGCTCTCCTTTCTTTCTTCAGTAGGTTACACTTAAAAATATTCTGAAGAATAGTTTCCAAGTTGATTCTCAAATATCCTTGGTATTTTAAGTGCTGTACTAGTGATCCCCTTCCTGCTGCTCTTTAGGTTCTTTTTAAAAATTTTTATTTATTCCCTTTTTGTTCCCCTTGTTGTTTTATTGTTGTAGTTATTATTGATGTTGTCATTGTTGCGTAGGACAGAGAGAAATGGAGAGAGGAGGGGAAGACATAGATGGGGAGAGAAAGACAGACACCTGCAGACTTGCTTCACTGCTTGTGAAGCAACTGCCCTGCAAGAGGGGAGCTGGGGGCTCGAACTGGGATCCTTTCGCCAGTCCTTGAGCTTTGTGCCACCTGTGTTTAACCCGCTGCCCTACTGCCTGACTCTCTGTTCTTTACATTCTTTGCTATTGTTTTATCTTAGCTGTGGTATAGATTTTTTTTTTTTCATCCTTACACATGTTGACTGACTGACATTGTGACTGTTGTGAATTGAATATCATGATTTTCTTTTATTAAAAAAATACAATTTTTGACAGTTTTAAGCTCCTTCTGGATCAGTTTGATGGTCTGGTCTTGAGGTTGTAGTTCTGTTATTGAGCTGTGACGCTTCATAATCTAAATGTCACATAAGACCAGTGAAGTCTTTCTATTCCAGCAGAAAAGTTATGCTCTAATCTTGAACTTTTGTTACATCTGTATGACCTTGGGCGAATTTTTAGGCTATTACTGTCTCTTATCAGCTATTAGACCAGATTTATAGAGTCTAATAGTAATAGAATATTCGTCAGGAATGTGTGTAAGGATATCCATGTAGATACATGGAGCTTTCCCTCTGTATAGTGCTTGTCTCTTAATGCTGTATCTGTACAAATGGCAGCATTTCATCTTCCCTAGAAATTCTGTTACCTCAATTCAGATCACCACAGACCTTATTTCTTTCCTCCTTTATTGTTTAAAACTATTTTAAGTCTTTTTAATATTTATTCATTCCCTTTTGTTGCCCTTGTTGTTTTTACTGTTGTAGTTATTATTGTTGTTACTGATGTTGTCGTTGTTGGATAGGACAAAGAGAAATGGAGAGAGGAGGGGAAGACAGGGAGAGAGAAACACAGACACCTGCGGACCTGCTTCACGAACACTTGCTAAGCGACTCCTCTGCAGGTGGGGAATGGGGGACTCGAACCAGGATCATTACACTGGTCCTTGCTTTGCACCACATGCGCTTAACCCACTGTGCTACCGCCCGACTCCCATTTCTTTATTTTTTAAAGTATCTTTGCACTCGTGGTCTGGGAGGTGGCGCAGTGATAAAGTGTTGGACTCTCAAGCATGAGGTCCTGAGTTCGATCCCCAGCAGCACATGTGCCAGAGTGATGTCTGGTTCTTTCTCTCTCTTCTCCTGTCTTTCTTATTAATAAATAAAATCTAAAAAAATATATACATATATATCTTTGTACTGGAAAAACACTGAAATAAATGGGACTCGGTGGAGGCTAGTTGGGTTGAGTGTGCACATCACCATGTTTGAGAACATGGGTACAAGTCTCCAGTCCCCATCTGTGGGGTTTGGGGTGGGGAAAGAGAAAACCTTAGGACTGGTGGTATAGTGCTGCAGCTGTCTCTTTTTCTGTTTTCCTCATCATCAAAAATAAAGGAAAACAAATAAGAAAGAAAGAAAGGCTACTGGGAGTGCTCTGTAACAACTCTGGTGGCCCAAAAAAAAGCAAACACACAGAAAAAAAGGGAGTAGTCAGGTCATCAGGGAGTCTGCCTCATCCTCATTGGCTTTTCTTCTTCTGAGACCATTTTTTCCTGCTGTCATTTTACATGTCCAATGCTTGAGGACAGTTTCATCAACTTTGTACTGTCTTCTGGTTCACTGTGGTGAGCTGGAGATACCTCTAGTGTCAGTATTTCATGGAACCTACCTTTAGAAGTGTCCTTTCATTTCTCTTTTTAGAATTGAAATTTAAGAAATAAGTTTCTGTGCATACCTAAATAAATAATAAAAAAGTATTCTCCTGTGAGAAACAGTTGAATTTTTTCAATCTCTTTCTTGACTACTTTTCTTCTTAATGTTATAGTTTTACAGCCTGAGTTTATTGAAAATAACTCTGTTTTAGTTTTCCTAATTGCTATTTTTTTCTCCTCCTTTTTGTGTTCATATTGAGACACTTTAGTCTTTACTGACTGACTTCTGTGAATCTGTTTTTATTGTTCTTACTCTCAAAATGAAGTTTTAATGCTTGACTTTTGCTTTTATTGGTCTAGCCTGTTAGACTTCAGTTTGCTTCCTCTCTCCTCTCCTCTCCTCCCCCTCCCCCTCCCCCTCCCCTCCCCTCCCCTCCCCCTCCCCTGTTGAGTGCTCAGTGTCTCCATCAGTGTCTGTATACTTGCTTGTGTCTTTGGAAATACTGTTTATGTAGTCACCTCTTTCTTGTCAAAATTCTTTTTTAAACAGTATTTTAATATTTATTTATTTATTCCCTTTTGTTGCCCTTGTTTTATCGTTGTAGTTGTTGTTGATGTCGTCGTTGTTGGATAGGAGAGAGAAATGGAGAGAGGAGGGGAAGACAGAGAGGGGGAGAGAAAGACAGACACCTGCAGACCTGCTTCACCGCTTGTGAAGCAACTCCCCTGCAGGTGGGGAACGGGGCTAGAACTGGGATCCTTAAGCCAGGCATTTATTTGTGCTTTGTGCCATGTGTGCTTAGCATTACCGCTGCATTACCGCCTGACTCCCTTGTCAAAATTCTAATCATTCCTTGCCATATGATGGAAAACTTGAAAAGTTTCTTCAAAGGTCTATAATAAAGTAATGATTAGCAATTTTGTTCTTATATTTAATCCAACACTTGACATTTTTTTGCAAAATAATTAAAGAAAAAGAGAAATTACAAAGGAAAAAATTCTTATTATTCTTCAAAATTCTTTTCTTTTAAAAATATTTCAATTTGGGGGTTGGGCGGTAATGTAGTGGGTTAGATGTACATGATGTGAAGTGCAAGGACCGGCATAAGGTTCCTAACTCCTGCGCGGGCTCTTCACCAGCAGGGGTTCGCTTCACAAGAGGCGAAGCAGGTCTGCAGGTGTCTGTCTTTCTCTCCTCCTCTCTGTCTCCCCTCCTGTCTCGATTTCTCTCTGTCCTAACCAACAGCAACAACATCAATGGCAACAATAACAATAAGGACAACAACAAGGGCAACAAAATGAGAAAAATGGCCTCCAGGAGCAGTGGATTTGTAGTGCAGGCACCGAGCCCCAGCAATAACCTTGGAGGCAAAAAAAAAAAAGGGGGGTTGGGCGGTAGCGCAGCAGGGTAAGCGCACGTGGTGCAAAGCGCAAGGACCTGCATGAGGACCCGGTTCGAGCCCTGGCTCCATACCTGCAGGGGAGTCGCTTCACAGGCAGTGAAGCAGGTCCCCTCTCTGTATTCCCCTCCTCAATTTCTCTTTGTCCTATCCAACAACGAGCGACATCAACAACAATAATAACCACAACAAGGGCAACAAAAGGGGGAAAAATGGCCTCCAGGAGCAGTGGATTCATGGTGCAGGCACTGAACCCCAGCAACAACCCTGAAGGCAAAAAAAAAAAAATAGGATCACATGTGCCAAATTTAAAAAAAAGTTGAATGTAGGAAATGTATATGTCTATATAATTGTCTCACAGATCCACTTTTACGCTTCCTCAAAATATGTGTCCTTACCACCAACAAAGTCTCTCATGTTTCTTTAGAGTGGGGTTATACTAGGATATTACTGCCCTTGTAATATTTATTCTTACTTTATTTTAATTTTTATCAGTGATTTAATATTGATTTATAAAATTATGTGTCAACAGGGGTATAATTCCATACCTTTCCCACCCCCAGAATTCTGAATCCTAATCCTATTGTAAGCTATAGCAGTTTCTTAGGATATTTTAAAATCTTCATTGCTAAATTAATTGCTTTGCTTACATTTGATTTTTCCATATTGTTTGACTAGCTTAGAACCTGTTATAGTAGTTGATGTTCTGTAATCATTTACTGAATTTTTACATAAGCAATCTTTTTTGTTTGATTTGTTATTTTGTCACCAGGATTCCTTTTCCACTGCTCCTGGCATTTCTTTTCTCTATTATTATTGTTATTTCTTTTAAAAAAATATTTACTTATTCCCTTTTGTTGCCCTTGTTTTATTGTTGTAGTTATTATTATTGTTGTTATTGATGTCAGCATTGTTGGATAGGACAGAGAGAAATGGAGAGAGGAGGGGAGACAGAGGGGGAGAGAAAGATAGACACCTACAGACCTACTTCACCACCTGTGAAGGGACTCCCCTACAGGTGGGGAGCCAGGGGCTTGAACCAGGATCCTTATGCTGGTCCTTGTGTTTCATGCCACGTGCACTCAACCCGCTGCGATACTGCCTGATATTTCTTTTTCTTTTTAATTGGAGGGATTAATAGTTTACAGTAAATACAGTTGTTGATGCATGTGGAAAACTTCTCAATTTCCTGCACAACACTCTCACATCCAGCCTCGGTCCTCCCCCATCATCTTGCACCCGGGCTTGAAAGCTCTTCTCTTCCCTAACCCCAGAGTCCTTTCCTTCGGTGCGATACACCAAACCCCAGTCCAGCTTCTACATTGTCTTTCCCCTTTCTGTTCTTATTTCTCAAGTCCTGCCCAAGAGTGAGTTCATCCCATATTTATCCTTCTCTATCTGTGGTTCTTTCAAGCTGTATCCAAGATGAGATGAAGAAGGTAAACTTACCCTTCTTAAGAGCCGAATAGTATTCCATTGTGTATTCATACCATAACTTTCCTAGCCTCTCATCTTAGCCACTGCTGTTGGACACCTGGGTTGCTTCCAGGCTTTGGCTATTATGATCGTGCTGCCATGAACATAGGTATACACAGCCCTTTTTGGATGGGTATACAGTATTTGTTTTCCTAGGATATATCCCCAGGAGGAATCACTGGGTCCTAGCGTAGGTCCGTTTCTAGCCTTCTGAGAGTTCTCCATACTCCTCTCCACAGAGGCTGAACCAATTCACATTCCCATCAGCAGTGCAGGAGGGTTCATTTACCCCTCAACCTCTTCAGCATTTGTTGTTACTGTCCTTTCTGATGTATGATATTCTCACAAGGGTGAAGTGGTATCTCATTGTTGTCTTTATTGCATTTCTCTGACAATCAATGACTTCAAACATTTTTTCATGTGTCTGTTGGCCTTTTGGATCTCTTCTTTGGTGAATATTCTGTTCATATCCTCTCACCATTTCTGGATGGGGCTTTTTTTTTTTTTTTTCCCCCTTACTGAGTTTGGTGGTCTCTTTATGTATTTTGGCTACTAGCCTTTAGTCTGATATATGGCATATAAAGATCTCCCATTCTATAAGGAGTCTCATGACCAATAAGAACGCGTTTGGCAAAGGACAGACCCTCAACATTAAGTTGGAGGACTCGAAGAGCAGGACCAACAGCTTGAAAGCTGTCAGGAGCTGCTTGTTGCTGGCTTTGAAAGTGACTGGGATCCATGTGGATTCAGTCGGCTAGGGAGGATCGTCAGTTTCCCCAATGAATGGGTACTCACGAGATGCACCACGGGAAGGTCGATCCAATGCATCCCATGTCTCTGATATCTGATTACTGTAAAAAATGGCGACTAATCCCTAGCACTGCAAAAACAGTATCATCTGTTTTCCATCTACACCATGCCTCGGCCTCGCGTGAGCTTAATGTGCAGCTTGGTGATACGAGAATCCGGCATGAAGCCCAGCCAGTCTATCTTGGCTTTACTCTCGATCGCACCCTGTCATTTCACGAACATCTCATAAAAACTGCAGCAAAGGTGGGCGCGAGGAATCACATCATTGCAAGACTGGCCAGCTCTTCATGGGGCGCGAGCGCTTCCACACTGCGATCATCCTCTCTGGCATTATGCTATTCCACTGCAGAATACTGTGCCCCACCCAGTATGGTTCCGTAGCCCCCATGTCCACTTGGTCGATCCCAAATTATATTCCTCCATGAGGATAATTTCTGGAACCATCCGTTCCACCCCGGTTCCATGGCTGCCAGTTCTTAGCAACATCGCCCCGCCAGATATTCGTCGGGATGCGGCATCATCTAAGTTCATTTCCCACGTCTACGCTCAACCGGACCTGCCAATATACGCGGAGATCTTCGCCCACCCTGTCCAACGCTTGACGTCTCGTCACCCAATCTGGTCCCCTACGCCTACACTGAACTTCTCTGTTCCAGACTCTTGGAAACAGAGTTGGCAGTCAGCTGAGGTCAAGAACAAACACCTCATCACAGACCCCTGCAAGCGTCAACCCGGCTTTGACCTAGCACGTTAGGATTGGGCCCTCCTCAATCGCTATGGAACAGGCCATGGCCGGTGCGCCGCTATGTTCCATCGCTGGGGAGCCAGAGACGACCCGAACTGCCCCTGCGGCTCCAGACAGACTATGACCCACATAGTCAACGACTGCCACCTCTCCAGATTCAAAGGAGGTCTCAAAACTTTACATCAGGCTCAACCTGAAGCTGTTGACTGGCTACGGAAGAAGGGCAAACGCTAGAAGAAGAAGGAGTCTCATTGTTTAGGTGGTGGTTTCTTTTACTGTTTAGAAACATTTCAGTTTGCTGTAGTCCCACTGGTTTATTTTTGTTTTAGTCTTTCTTGCAGTTGGATTTGTGTCATTGAAGATGCCAATATTTTCTTCTAGGTCTTTGATAGTTCTCCTCTAACATTAAAGTCCTTGATCCCTTTGGAGTTTACTTTTGTGTGTGTGATGAAATGTAGTGGTTTAGTCTCATTCTTCTGCACATTCCAGCCCCTACTTTCCCAACAGCCTTTGTCAAAAATTAGATGTCTATATGTGTGGGGCCCCCGTTCCCTCAGTGAGGGTTGAGAGATAGGGAGAGAGAGGTGAGAAAAAGAAGGAAAAGGGGAGACACTATATTATCATTCTGTGGCTTGTGAAATTGCCCATTTACATGGTGCTCCTATGTAGTGGCTATGGGTTTCCGTGGGCCCTCTTGCATATAGTAAAGTGAACTCTCTCCCAGCTCCCCAGCCCCAACAGTAAAATTTTAAGGGGGAGATAGATACCTCACTCTATTATTATTATTAATTTTTTAATCTTTATTTATTTGATAGAGACAGCCAGAAGTTGAGAGGAAGGGGGAGACAGAGAGAGAAGGAGACAGACACCTGCAGCCCTGCTTCACCACTTGTGAAGCTTTCCCCTTGCAGGTGGGGACCAGGGGCTCGAACCCAGGTCCTTGCGCACTGTAACATGTGCACTCAACCAGGTGTGCCACCACCTGGCCCCTGATACCTCACTTTATAGAGGGCTTGCTTTAACATGGGTACCACCGAAGCTCCAAACAGCTCCCACCTCAATGGAGGATATTTCAGTGTTGGAAGGTCATTCCTTTCCTCCCTTTGTCCCTGTCCTTCCCATGGCTATTGTAGAGTAGGGGTAGATAGAAGTAAAAAGTCCAGGCTTGGGAGATAGGATGGTGGCTATGAAAAAAAGACTTTCATGCCTGAGGCACCAAAGGTCTAGGGTCAGTTTCAACACTACAGTTGAGAATTGAGCAATGCTGTAGTTTAAACAGAAGAAGAAGGAGAAGGAGAGAAAGAAGAAGAGGATGAAGGAAGGGCGAGGAGGGATAGGAAGAGAACAAAAAGAGTCTTATCAGATCTTGCAAATGGTATGCAGCTTCTGAACTCACTTGCTTTAGAAGGGCCCATTTATTTGATCTAAGTAGTCCTGTAAAGTTGGGAAAAGACAAGGAATTGCTGTCGGCACCCCACCACTCATTTGTTGATATGATGCCTATCTCTCCTTGGCTTTTCATGAACGCTCTCTAGATTAATCTGTGTTGGCCAATATGCCTGCCTGCCTGCCTTCTTTTCTAACTTCCTTTCTGTCTCCCTTGACCTCTCTCTTTCTTTCTTTTTTTAAAAGATGTGATTTATTTGTTTTTATTAAAGATGTTATTTACTTTTGAGCGAGAAAGATAGGAGAGAAAGAGAAAGAATCATATGTCACTCTGGTACATGTGCTGTTGGGGACTGAACTTGAGACCTCATGCTTGAGAGTCCAGTGCTTTATCTACCATGCCACCTCCTGGACCACAGCCAACAGATTTTCACTGAGGACAGCACTATTTATGGTGGCATGAGTGAGCCCAAGTAAACTCTGAGTGACTAGTATGGAAATGGTGGGAGCATAGATCTTTCCTGTTATGCCATGACAGAGTGGAAAAATGGAATATTTAGGTATTTGGATGTCTTTTCAGGTTCCCAGATACCTTATCAAAGTGTTTAAATTAGGGAATAACAAGTGTGCTTTGCTTAGTATAAAATTTGCTTGAAGTAACTGAGCATTCTGTTTTTAGATAGGAAAAGTCACTTTGTTGTCATTTGTAGAGGTCATTTGTTAAAAACATTAAACAAAATTTTTATTTACTTATTCCCTTTTGTTGCCCTTGTAGTTATTATTGTTGTTGATGATGTCATTGTTGTTGGATAGGAAAGAGAGAAGTGGAGAGAGGAGGGGAAGACAGAGAGGGGTAGAGAAAGACAGACATCTGAAGACCTGATTCACAGCTTGTGAAGTGACTCCCCTAAAGCTGGGGAGCTGGAGGCTCAAACTGGGATCCTTATGCCGGTCCTTGTGCTTTGCACCATGTGCGCTTAACACGCTGCGCTACCGCCCGACTCCCACAATACATCTTTTGAGAACTCATGATGTACTGGGTGCCTGAGTTAGCAGTGGAAAGATTAAAAAAAAAAAAGCATCTTGGAGATTATGATCTTCAGAAATCTTGATTAGTGATTAGAGGTCACAGTTGAAGGGATCTGGCATTTAATACTTGAGTTATTTCTATTGGTGGTAGATGTGGTTTAGAAATAGCTCTACAGGCTTCAAACTTTGTATCAGATTCTTTTAAATAGTTCAGTTGCTTCCACAACTTCAGGTACTGATGTTTGCCAGCTACAGTTTGGGAAGTAATTACCAGCGAAGAAATCCATAGTTTGTTAATTTTCTTTAAAAGAAATGGTTTTTCATTATGTTGCATTACCACCATGTTTTGTGTAATGGCTAACTGAAAACGTGAAAGGGGGTTATTGTAATGATTAGATTGTTCAAATCAGTTATTATTTTTTTAAGATAAAGATTAAAAATTGGCTTTACAATTGGCTGAACATTTTTTTTTCTTTTCCTCTAGCTATATTGGCCTTTAGTAAACAGATGGTCATATTAAGTGCTGTATAAATAAAAGCACCTCAGGAGTAAAAATTAGTAGATATTTATAAAAGAAGGGAAAGCATACGGATTATTAGAGCTTCCTCTTCATAGAGCTCCATTGTCTTCCCTAACTTATGAATCCTATTGTCAGTGTATTGATCAAGATCCCCTGACTTTGCTTTGTATTTTATTTTATTTTAGATAAATTGAGAAGGAATGGGGGTGAGAGGGGAATAGAGAGAGAGAGAGAGAGAGAGAGAGAGAGAAAGACAGACATCTGTAGCACTGTTTCACTACTTGTAAACAACACCCCCCCCTTGCAGTAGGTGACCTGGGGCTAGAACCCTGGTCCTTGCATACTGCACTGTGACCACTCAACCCTGGTATACCACCACCTGCCCTCAAGACTCATTAATTTTGTAGTCATCTTCTTTTGCCTTGATGGTAATTGTGACTCTGATTTTTTTTTAATTTTTTTATTATCTTTATTTTATTTATTGGATAGAGACAGCCAGAAAACTAGAGGGAAGGGGGTGATAGAGAGGGAGAGACAGAGAGACACCTGCAACGTCGCTTCACCACTCGCAAAGCTTTCCTCCTGCAGGTGGGGATCGGGGGTTCAGACCCAGGTCCTTGCACATTGTCACATGTGTGCTCAACCAGGTATGCCACCACCTGGCCCCGTGACTGATTTTCTACATCGGATCGGTACTTGTCTTTGAAAGATAGGGTTGTTATATTAACTGTATTTGAATTGTTGAGCTTGAAGTTTGCTTTTGCTTTCGGCTTTCTAATTAGACAGATTGTGGTGTGTATCTCTTACGTATTAGTTCTAAGCAACATTTACAGGTAGCCATGGCCACGGCTTGAGTATATGTGATCTCATTGCTTCTGTGGGGACTTTTTCTTTTTCGCTCATGGAGAGATGGAGAGGGAGGGAGAAAGAGAGAGAGGAAAGGAAGGGAGGGAGAAAAGGGGATAGAGAGAGAGAGAGGCACCACAGCATCAGAGCCTCTTCTGGAACCAAGGCACTTACCCTGTGGTATCCTGGCTTGAACTTGAACTGAGTGCATGGCAAGACATACATCCTACCCAGTGAGCTATTTCTCCAGCCTTTTATTTATTTATTTTTGCACTTACAATAATTAGACAGAATTTTTTCTCATTGATAACTTTTTAATACTAAAGATAGCATCTTGTCACTTTGTCCTAAAACATTTCTATACAGAAAAAAAAAAAAAAACAACTGCTGTTAATGCCATAACACTTTATATGTATTGTATTAGTGATTTCTGAGTGTTAAACACAATTTAGGTCTTCCTTTTGTCTAATTCAGCATGTATCAACAGTGAGTAGTCATTATAAGGAGCTGCACTTATAAGTGAAATGGTTGTAGTTGACCTGTAAAGAGAAATCTCATCTATTAATTGTAGTATTTCTTATAACATAAAGCACTGCTATTTTGTGCACTTTTATATCTTTTTCAAATACACATTTGGAAATACTTTATATGCCCTGATGGCTGTCCATCTGTCCTGCATCTCTCTCTTTCCCTTCTTCATTACCTAAATGTCCTCATTAAGCTTCCCATTCTTATAATATGTTCTCTCAGTTTATTATCCCCCAGTTTGACTTGAGAATCATTTGGCTTGTCAGAATCTTAAAAGAGTTTTGGGAAATAAAAGTGTCTATTATAAAAACTAAAAGTTATTGAAATTGTGTTACAGTTTCATAATAAAACAAGTCTAAAAATATTGCCTTGAGAATGAGCTAACTATTGTCTTATTGTCCTTACTCTCCAAGGAGGTAGTATAATCACTTTTGATACGGAAATAACTGGGATATATTTTGGCGAGTTGAGTTGCATTCAGTTTAGATCATAATTTATGAAAATCCTAGGTTTGGGGGAATGTTGTATTCATTTATGTGTTCAACAGATAGATATTTATTGAGTACTTACAACATGCGAGACTTTGAGAGACCGACCCTAGGGATGTAGTAGTGAGAAAGAACATGGGTCTCAACTCACTGCACGAAGGCTGTCATTGTCTGAGAGCATATGATGAAGAGCCTGATCGGATCAGGGAGTAAAGGCTTCCCAGAGGCAGTGAGCTTGAGCTCCTATCGATCTCGAGTGTTCTAGTAGGAGCAGAGTATGCAAGGGAGGGAGACAAGTTGGGCAAGTCCAGAAATTACAAGTCTTTTACTTTTTTTCTTACTCTTTCTTTTTTTTTGTCACCAGAGGGGCTTCACTGCTTCAGGCTGGTTTCCCCAGATAGAAAGACAGACAGAGCTAGAGAAGCAGGAAGACACCACAGAACTGAAACTTCCTTCAGTGCCATAGGGGAAGGGCTTGAACTTGGGTTGTGCCTGTAATGTGAGAGTACTCTGCAAAGGAGCTTTCTTGCCGGTTGCCATTGTTGTTTTTTTCCTTTTCTTTAATTAATTAATTAATCATTGGATAAAGACAGAGAGAAATTGAGGGGGGGGGGAGAGAGAGAGAGAAAGAGACAGATACCTGTAGCCCTGATTTACCACTTATGAAGCTTTCCCCCTGCAGGTGGGGACCAGTGGTTTGAACCTGGGTCTTTGTGCACTGTAATGTGTGTGCTTAACCAGGTGTACCACCTCCTGGCTCCTCAACTGTTCTTTTTTTTTTCTTTACTAGAATTAAAGAACACTTTATTTTAATGAGAGAAATACAGAGAGAAAGACATAGAGGGAAGGGGAGAGACACAGACACCAGGGCCCTGCTTAGCTCTGGTTTATGGTGGTGCCGGGGATTGAACCTGGGACCTTTGGTACCTCAGGCATGAACAGCTTTATGCATAACCATTATGCTGTCTCCCCAGCCCCTAAGATTTCTTCTCAGAAACCATAAACTTACTTCATTCTTTCTGTTCTGCTCTCTTCCCATAAACCTTATCACTAAAATGTTTCCTAGCCGGGAAAATTGTGTTACATTGACATGATAAAAGAATTTTTACTTCTTTTAATTAATTAATTAATTAATTCCCTTTTGTTGCCCTTGTTTTTTATTGTTGTTGTTATTGATGTCGTTGTTGTTGGATAGGACAGAGAGAAATGGAGGAGGGGAAGACAGAGAGGGGGAGAGAAAGACAGACACCTGCAGACCTGCTTCACCGCCTGTGAAGCGACTCCCCTGCTGGTGGGGAGCCAGGGGCTCAAACCGGGATCCTTATGCCGGTCCTTGCACTTTGTGCTACCTGTGCTTAAACCACTACACTACCGCCTGACTCCCAAGATTTTTACTTCTTTCAGTGAAGTCGATTAGCAGATACATTTGGAGCTGTTAAAAACATTAATACCTCTTTATTCATCTGTTTTGTTTTGTTTTCCCTTTTCATGATTTACCTCTGCATTTTATGGTCATTCAGATATTTTGTGGCAATACTATATACTCTGGGGGAACAATGATAGATTCTACATATGTCTTTTGTGGTATAAATGAAAACATTTGTCTTTTAGAAGATTCTTTCTAATTGTCTTTGCTTAGAGATTCTCCCTAAAAAGATGTGGCACTAATTTTTAAAATTTCACTTAATTTCAACAAGATGTACAGTTCCAGTCCTGAAGGCTCAGGTCCCCATAGACCAACCTAAAGTCTGAGGAGCTCTGTGGGATGGTTTAGCTAATTTAAAAAGAGGATAATTGCTTTTAAAAAAAACACTATTTTTTTTTTTTTCTCAGCAGAATGCAGGTGTTGTGACAACCATAGTAAAGTCTAGGTCAAAAAGGAAAGGAGAAGACTCAGCATTGACATTGTGGTCGTTGGACATGGACATCTGGAGAAGTCTGCCATTACTGGTCACTAGTGGGCAGGTGTGATGGGGATTGAGAAAAACAAGTGCAGCGGCTTAAGCGCATGTGGCACAAAGCACAAGGATTCGTTTTGAGCCCCCGGCTCCCCATCTGTAGGGGAGTCGCTTCACAGGCGGTGCAGCAGGTCTGCAGGTGTCTTTCTCTCCCCCTCTCTATCTTCCCCATCTCTCTCTATTTTTCTCTGTCCTATCCAACAACAGCGACATCAACAACAACAACAATAATCACTACAACAATAATACAACAAGGGCAACAAAAGGGAATAAATAAATATTAAAAAGAAAAGAAAAGAAAAGCAACCACCTGAGATCTTCTGAAAGAAGTCATTGTGATGGGGAAGGGCTCCTTGAGTATAGCTGAGTCTTGGATACACTGAAAGCTCAAAGTGAGAATGAGGTCACCCTTGGTAGCTAGCTCCCTGTGGATGTTCAAAACCAACAAATATTATATGATCATCATTGGTGTCTCAGGACACAGAGACTTTATCAAAAACATGTTTATAGACACATCTCAGTGTTGTTTTCGACGGGCTGGCTTCATGGGCGGGTAACAGATGACCCGGGACTCATGGCTGGGTTGTACGCAGTATCTCTTTATTCATGCAGGATGCAGCGCAATCTATAACAAGCTAAGCTAAACTAACTAAAATACCCCAAAACTCACAATGCTGTCTTTATATATACTTGCCAAGTAGGATGGAAACAGGATGTGACATAGAGAGGGTGGAGAGAAAAGTGACTGGTGAAAATCTGAGCGTGACAATGAGAGGGGGCGGAGCAAAAACATATCATGAACCAGTGGGGATTGAACCAATGCCCTGCAGTGGTTATGTAAATAGAATACAGTGGTTATGTAAATAGAATACAGTGTTATGCAGGGAGTATTAGACTAATGAAACAGAAGGGGTTTTTAGAAGCATACCAACAATTCCCCCTTTTTTTTTAACTAATGGCATAGTATCAGGATTGTGGGGTGAACAGAAACCTATATCGTACAGGCGTTTTCAGAAGAACTGGCATAAGACATGGAAAACAAAATAGGCGAGCAGCAATAACCAGTGTGATGCCAAGGGGAACGTTTCTTGCCTCAAAGGGCAAGACCTAGCAGGCGAAAGGACATTTCTTGGCTCTGGGAGCACTTCATGCCTCTGGGGGCATCTCTTGCCTCTTGGGGCATTTCCTGCCTCTTGCCTCTTGGGGCGCTTCATGCCTCTGTGGGCATAACCTAATAAGGAGGGGGAGTTTTCTGTCTCTGGGAACAGAGCCTGCAGGCGAGGGGACATGGTCTATAAAATCTCAAGGCAATTGGCTGAAGTTAGTCTTTGAGAAACACAGCAGCATGTACCAGTAAGTCCGATGGAGGTGTCAGTCCAAAGTAGATGACCATGGAAGAAAATGCCAGGGGATGAAATGCTGCACTTCTGTCTTGATGGGGAATGTTGGCCACCAGAATTCTGCTTTTCTGTAGAAGAGTGATCTTTGGAGTCTGTGAATCTGTTTCTTCAGGTCGTGCCAGGTCACATCATTGGTTTCCGGGGGTGTGTTGTAGTCATTCCATCTTGTGGGCAATGTCAGAGAACAGGATTTCCAGGAATTCCATTTGAGTTGCTTTTTCATGTGAAGACTTGACAGCTGAAATTCACTTACTTGTCAAACAAAACTTGTAGCAGATTAGAAGTTTACTATAATTGATAACTCCATTATAATTGGAAGTCCTTTCTAGTATGATTTTAAGGTTGTTTAAACAGTTTAAAGTCAATAAAATGTGGAAAGGTAAACAGAAGAACCACGGTAGAAGCCTCAGGCATGAGAATAATTAACATAATCATTGCACTATCTGTCCCGCCCATAACTCATACCGTTTCAGGATTAAACGTTTCAGATTTATGCCAAGACTTACAAAAGAAATCAAAGGAGGAAAAAACAATTTTTTGGATTGTTTCTTGGATGTCTCTAGAAATCATGGCTGCATCCAGCATTTTTTTTTTAAGTCAATGTCAAGCAAAAATTCAATCCTTCAAATCACTCTCTTATGAAACGCAACTTGAACCAGATTATGCAGATCTCACCATGTAGTATCATGAGTCCCCGGAGGGTGTCCTAGTCCAAAAAGCTCCTCAAAATTCCATTTAGGGTGCTTCTGACTGTTCCTGCTGGATTGCTTCAGGCACCCATTTTTAAAAGTGTCTTCCCATCAAAGAAAGAGAGAGTAGAACTAACCACGTGTCTCCAATCAGGAGAGTAGAACTAACCACGTGTCTCCATTCTTGGGGACTGCCAGGGTACTGGAAAATGCTCCTCAAATTAGAGTAGTCCTTCTCCATGGGAAACATGCAAGAAGAATCCAGAAAGTCCCAGTGGAAATCCCCATGCATATCCCAAGGTCTACGATCACGGTCATAAAGAACCAAATTGTGACCCGGAGCAAAATGTAGTCCTTTTCCTCAGGAAACTTGGGAGAGGGAATCCAGAAAGTCCAAGGAGAAATCTCAGTGCATCTCCCAAGCTCTATGATTAGGGTCACAAGAAACCAAAGTTCCCGGTCAGGGAAACAAAGTGTGGCCCAGAGCAAAATGTTCCAGAGACAGAGTAACTGTCTCATGATGAAACAGTAGAGGCTTTGGCAAACCTCTTCGTAAGCAGAAGAGAAGACCATAGTTCATAGGTAGGCAAAGTCTTCACTTATCTGGGAGTTGCGCAGGTCCGGTCCCACGTTGTAGATGCCATATGTTGTTTTCACTGGGCTGGCTTCACGGGCGGGTAATAGACGACCCGGGACTCGTGGCTGGGTTGTACGCAGTATCTCTTTATTCATGCAGGATGCAGCGCAATCTATACCAAGCTAAGCTAAACTAACTAAAATACCCCCAAACTCACAATGCTGTCTTTATATATACTTGCCAAGTAGGGTGGAAACAGCATGTAAGAGAGGATGGAGAGAAAAGTGACTGGTGAAAATCAGAGTGTGACAATGAGAGGGGGCGGAGCAAAAACATATCATGATCCAGTGGGGATTGAACCAATGCCCTGCAGTGGTTATGTAAATAGAATACAGTGGTTATGTAAATAGAATACAGTGTTACGCAGGGGGTATTAAACTAATGAAACAGAAGGGGTTTTTAGAAGCATACCAACATCTCAGGCTGACTGTGCTGTTTTAATGGTCACTGCTGGTGTTGGCGAATTTGAAGCAGGTGATTCCAAGAATGGGCAGACCCAGGTGTGTGGCCTCTGGCTTATACATTGGATGTGAAACAACTAATTTTTCGTGTTGACAGAATAGATTCTATCAAGTCACCTACATCCAGAGAGCATATGAGGAAATTCTTAACTAAATTAGAATCTACATTAAGAAAATTAGCCATACCCCTGATATCATAGCATTTGGGCCAGCTTCTGGTTGGAATGGTGTTAACATGCTGGAGCCAAGCACATACACGCCTTGGTTCTAGGAATGAAAAAATCACTCATAAAGGTGGTAATGCCAGTGGACCCATCTTGTTTGAAGCTCTGAATTATATCCTGTCACCAACTCATTCATCTGACAAGCCCTGGCTTCTGCCCCTCTAATAGGTCTACAAATGTGTCAGAATTGTTACTGACCCTGTGGGCTGAGTTGAGACTAGTGTTCTTCAGCCTGCACGGTAGTCACATTTGTACCAGTCAACATTACAACCGAACTAGAGTCTGTTGTAAATGAAGTCTGTACCATGAAACTCTTGAGTGAAGCACTTCATGGGGAACAGTGTGAAGTGTTCTTAACAGTTCGTGTTAAGAACTGTCGGGGGGAGGGGTCAGGCTATAGCGCAGCGGGTTAAGTGCACTTGGCGCAAAGCACAAGGACTGTCTTAAGGATCCCTGTTTGAGCCCCCGGCTCCCCACCTGCAGGGGTGTCACTTCAAAAGCTGTGAAACAGGTCCATTTCTCTCTGCCCTATCCGGCAACAACAGCATCAACAACAACAACAATAATAATAACCACAACAATGATAAAAACAAGGGCAACAAATAAAAGGAAAATTAATAAAATAGAAAAAAAGAACTGTCAAGGATGTTCATTGTAGAGATGTGACTGACTGGTGACAGTAAAAATGTCACTGTAGTGGCAGTGACTGACTTCACAGCTCAAGTGATTCTGAACCATCGAAGCCAAGTCAGTGTTGGTAAGTCACCTGTGCTCGGTTGCCACACAGCTCACGTTGTAGTTGGCTGAGCTCTAGGAGAAGATTGTTCTCCTTTCTGGAAAAAAGGTCCTTAAATCTTCTTTCTGGTAGATGGTCCATGGCTCTTGACATCCGGTAATGTTGCCAGTGTTGATACAGTTCCTGGCAAGCCCATGAGTGTTGAGAGTGTCTCTGGCTAGCCTTCTCTAGGCTGCTATGCTCTTTGTGACATGAGACAGTTGTAGTGGGTTAAAATTGCTTTCAGAAAGGTCCACAAGGCCTGATGGTGGCGGACCTGGTTAAGGGCACACACTATAGCGCAAGGACCTGGGTTCAGTCAAGCCCCTGGTTCCCACCTGCAGGGGGAAAGCATCACGAGTAAATAAAGTAGAGCTTCAGGAGTCTCTCTCTTTCCTTCTCTATTACCCCTACTCCTCTCAATTTACCTCTGTCTCTGTCCAATAATAAAGTTAAATAAAAAATAGACTTTTTTTTTTTTAAAAGAAACTTTCACTATCTCCTGTCTCCACTCAAATGAGCACAGTAGTTTTATTCTAGCCGTTCCTACCTTATCTGTGGTTTGCTTTCCCTGGTTTCAGTTACCCACTGTCAACCACACACTGAAATTTACATACAGAAGTATATTGGGAAGGGTAGAGACTTTTCCTGCTGTGCATTCTATTATTAGTTATTGTTATTAATTTCTTACTGCGCTTACTTTATACATTAAAGTTTACAATAGCTGTGTAGGTAAAAGAAAACCATAAATAGGTTTTCAGGAATCCACTGGGCTTCTTAGAATGTAGTTTCTGTGGATAAGGGGAATTGCTGTGTTCATTTTTGTTTGTTTGACAATTAGATATCGTTTATTAAATTTTCAGTATATTTGTTAGACTGAAATTTTCTGATATTTATTTCTGTAATTTTAACTGCAGATTTCCTGTGTAGTAAGGGGTACAGAATTTCATCCTATATTCTTTAGTTTGGAGATATTTTGCCGCATTTAATACTTTGTGTTATTCTCTAGTGATCTTAATGGTTTAAAATTTAGTCTTGCTATTTCATGTAAAGACAAACTCAAGATAACCTAACCTATATGAAGCAGTTGTTAATATTGCTAAATGATAGTTCTCTCTCTCTCTCTCTCTTTTTTTGTGTGTGTCTATTTAATTCTAGTTAGTTTTTTTTTTTTTTTTCCTCCATAGTTATCGCTGGAGCTCGGTGCCTGCATTAGGAATCCACTGCTCCTGGCAACCATTTTTCCCATTTTATATTGGATAGGATTGAGAGGGGATGGGAGATAGAGAGGGAGAGAGAAAGATAAGACACCTGCAGCCCTGCTTCACTGCTTGTGAAACAACCCCCCTGCAGTTGGGAAGCCTGGGGCTCGAACCAGGATCCTTGCACGGGTCCTTGTGCTTAATACTATGTATCTAGTTAGTTTTTGAATGTATTGTTTATTTAGAGTATCATTTAAAAATTTTCAAATGATGATTGTCAAGGCTCAAATAACTCTATGCCTTATTTACTCTAAGGGAATTTTTATCAGATTTAGAATTAATTTTTCCCACTAACAAGTTTTTAATTAAAAGAAGATTTGTCAATAAGAGACAGACACACAGACTGATCAAACTTAGTCATACATGGTGTGGCGATTGGACACTGAGTTACAAACATGCAAAACTGTGCCTTCTACCCACTGAACCAGTCAGGCTACAAGTGGCAAAGTAGGTGTGCTACTGAGACGAGCCATTTTGCCAACCCTCAGATTTTATTTGTGAATTGAATATTGTACTAGATTGTGGGTAATGCCAAAGTTACTTAGAATATATTGAAGTTAAGGTTGTTATTTTCATTTTTTTTCCAAGTGTTTAAAATTTGCCAAATTGTACAGAAATAGAATAATACAATGTAACTTCCTATTCTGTAAATCTGAAATTTTTTCACTTCAATATTTGTCCCTATTGATTTATATTTGTTAAGGAAATATAACTTTATAGACAGTGAATCCATCTGCAAATACAGTCATATTCTGAGGTACTGGGGATTAAGACTCAAGACACAAATTT
Source organism: Erinaceus europaeus (assembly GCF_950295315.1). NCBI lineage: Eukaryota > Metazoa > Chordata > Mammalia > Eulipotyphla > Erinaceidae > Erinaceus > Erinaceus europaeus. The sequence goes on along the minus strand of NC_080179.1, from coordinate 63,290,882 downwards.
TGTATGGACACATTCAGTCCATAAAGACACTTTGTAGTGCAGTGAATTGAAGTCTGTTTTTTAAAAATATTTATTTATTTATTCCCTTTTTCTGCCCTTGTTTTATTGTTGTAGTTATTATTGTTACTGATGTCGTTGTTGTTGGATAGGACAGAGAAAAATGGAGAGAGGAGGGAAGACAGAGAAGGGGAGAGAAAGAGAGACACCTGTAGACCTGCTTCACTGCTTGTGAAGCGACTCCCCTGTAGGTGGGGAACCGTGGGCTCGAACTGGGATCCTTACACCGGTCCTTTGCGCCACCTGTGCTTAACCCGCTGCACTAATGTCCGACTCCCTGAAGTCTGTTCTATTAGTTGTCTGATTATGATTACATGTTGATTGAGTTCTTGTGGACACTTAGACTTGTGGGGTCAAAAGAAATGATCCTGTACCTCCTGGGTTCATGAAGGCTGGGTAAATAATCAAACAAACACAAAGCAGATTATGAGGAAACATAAAGGGAAATTTATCAACTACATGTGTATCCTTTGCACATGTAAGAGAGAGAGTCAGGGATTCAAAGAAACCAAATCCACATAGTCTTAGGTGGGGACTTAAAAGCTTTTTAATATGGAGGATTTTGGGAAAAAAGGAAAGCATGTGATACAAGATCTTCCTTCTTCAGGAAGAGGAAAGGGAGGATGTAGGTAGACTTGGTCTCTAGCTAGCTCCTGATATCATCCTGGTTCTCTCAGAAGATCTGGGCTGAAGGGGCTCTATAGTGTTCTGGCACTTCTCAGTCTCCGTGGACCAGTGCTTTGAGTTGATAGATTTTTTTTTTCCTTTTATGTAGGTTACTTTCCTTTTCTTCACTATTATTAGTTTCATATTTTGTTTTATACACAGTTGCTTTTCCGGTTTTTACTTACATTTGATATGGTGTTTGCTAGACTCCAAGTGGCCTGGTATCCTTGGAATGAAGACAAACAAAAGCAAAATCATGCACGGCCTTTTGTTTAATGGACACAGTTGTATACTATAGGCAGTTATTTTTACTAGCCTGCTGTTTTCAGTGATGGTGTTTTTGTTTTCTGAGAATGGATTTTTCATGTAGTCCAACACATGTGGTTTTAGACCTTATTTTGGGTGAACTGCATAAGCTACTATTTCCATATACGGGTGGGTCTGTCATAATGGTGATAAATAAGTTTCTCTCTGTTTGTAAATGAAACAGAATAGTGACTCCATCATTGCATGTGTACTGTCTTGGGTTTTCTTGACCTTTTGCAGCTCATTATTACCATCTGGGGCTAAACTGAAATCCCACTGCTTTTAACTTTTTATGCTAAGAGTAGTATTGCCTATTTGAGAAATATTTGTTAATGTTGTTTTAACGGAGAATTAGGCATATTTTTAAATTCTTTTTTTATACTTATTCATTTTTTTATTAGTGATTCAACAGTGATTGACAAGATTGTGGGATAAGAGGGAAACAATTCTAGACAATTTCCTCAACCAGAGTTCCACATCCCATCCCCTTCATTCATTGGCAGGTTCCCTATTCTTTATCTCTCTGGGAGTATGACCAGAATTCCTTATGGGGTGCAGAAGGTGGGAGCTCTGGCTTCTGTAAATGCTTCTCCACTGGACATGGGTGTTGACAGGTCAATCCACACCCCCAGGCTGTTTCTGTCTTTCCGTAGTGGGGCAGGGCTCTGGGGAGGTGGGGTTCCAGGACACACTGGTGAGGTTGTCTACCCAGGGAAGTCAGGTTGTTCTCATGGTAGCATCTGTATCTTGGTGACTGAAAAGCATAAAGATATAAAACAGAATAAATTGTTTAATAATCAGGGACCTAAAGGTAAGAATAGAACAGATGGAACTAAGATTCTTTTTGTGGGTAGAAATTAGGAGGTTTATTTTAGATATATCCCAAGGAGCTCATGACTTTACTAATTTTTGCCCGAGCCTGACAACTAACATGCAAGTGGGCTAAAAGTATAGTCTGGGGAGATGGTGTCAGAGCTGAGAACAGGACTAGAAAACTGAACTAGCGCAGAGTGTAGTCCCCAAATATGGGAAAAGTATATAAATACCATTAACTGTAAACCCCATCCATCTGACCTAGGGCGCACGTCTAGTCATATTTAGCCCAGGAGCCTGTGTAGCCTCTGCATCCCTGTCAGTCTGAGCTCACATTCCATGGTCACATCTAGGAACATCTAGGACCATCCAGGTCACACTCATTTCAGGACCAGTCTTCCTTGAGTGGCAGAGTTGTTGACCCAGCCTCCTTTCAGAGAGAGGGTCAGTTTCTACCGTTGCTGTTCGACATTGAGCGCAAGGTCCTGTGGAGGCTCACAAGAGGGTTTATGATGTTGTTCCTGATGGAAGTGACCAGTGATGGTGGAGAGGAATCTGTTAGAGGTCTAGGCCCATCATCTATGTGGGAATCCCATGATCCCCTGACTAGGGCCCCAGATGGTGGAGTGGCTTGGTAGTGACCAAAAGGGCCTCCATTAAAGTGTGCTAGTTTCTTGCTCTTAGCCAATTTTTATAGTCCTTACTTTACCTGACAGGGTTTGACTTACATTGATTCAGGGAAGTGATAGGAAGTAGGTGAGGAGTATATCTCGATCTAAGTAGAAAATATTTGATTAAGCAAGTTATGGTGTCTTGATGCAGTTTATTTTTGAAGCTTATTTTCGTTTCTGGTGAGATATACTGGTTCAGTTTTGTTCTTCTGTATGTTTCAACCCAGTTTTTTTTTTTTTTAACACCATTTATTGTAGAGGAGATCCTCCTTTTTTATTTAATAGTTTGGGCCCCCTTATCAAAAATTAGATGTTCATTGGTGTGGGTGCTTATTTCTGAGCTTTCAATTCTAATCAGAAGGTTAGGTGTTGTACCAGGGTAGGACAACATTTATTTGTTCTTGGTTCTAAAGTCCCACAATTAGCTATATGTTTCATAATTTTATTTCATTTGTTCAAGTTGTGTTCTTACTCAAATTTTATGCCCTTACAGCCTACCTCAAAGCTTCTAACAAGTGTTTAAAAAAAAAAGTTTTGCCAGTTCCCCACCTGTAGGGGAGTCACTTCACAGGTAGTGAAGCAGGTCTGCAGGTGTCTGTCTTTCTCTTCCCCTCTCTGTCTTTCCCTCCTCTCTCCATTTCTCTCTGTCCTGTCCAACAACGACAACATCATCATCAACAACAATAATAACTACAACAACAACAAAAAACAACAAGGGCAACGAAAGGGAAAATAAATCAATATAAGAAAAAATTAAAGTAGTCCAGGAGGTAGTGCAGTGCATAAGAGTGTTGAACTCACAAGCATGAGGTTCTGAGTTCAATCCCTGGCAGCACATGTACCAGAGTGATGTCTGGTTCTTTCTCTCTCTCCTCCTATCTTTCTCATGAATAAATAAATTTAAAAAAAAAAGGAAAAGTTGGGGGCAGGGGTAGATTGCATAATGTTTACACAAAGAGACTTCTGCCTGAGTCTCCAAAGTCTCAGGTTCAGTCCCCTGCACCACTATAAGACGGAGATGAGTAGTGCTCTGGTAAAAAAAGAAAAGAAAAGAAAAAATGGCCTCCGGGAGCAGTGTATTTGTAGTTTGGGTACCGACCCCAGTGACTGGTGACAAAAAGAAAAAAAGGAAAAAAAAAAGGGAAACCTGAGGTAGTTATACATCAAGCTGATAATTCAGTTTAGAATATTTGACTATAAGTGGACAGTGGGAGTCTAGTTAAAGACTGAACTTGAGGAGTAGGTCAGATCTGAAGTTTAAGTAGGCACAGAGGAGGGCTTGTGCGGAAAAGACACAGCAGCATTCAAAGGAGCCTGAAGAAATGGCTTTTTAGCTTCTTCTGGCGAGTTTTCCCAGAGACAAGGCCATTATTTACCTAATAAAAATGCTACATGCTAGTTTCTTTCATGTGTGTATAAAATGACCCTAGAGTTTTATGATCCATCCCTAGTGTTGTTTGGTAATTTCAAATGAAGTCACACCTCTTTTGTCAAATAGGGTGCGCTCCAGTAATTTATGTCTTTGTCAGAACTTTGTCTTTGGATGTACAGCTATAGTTCCAGAATTGTTATGTGTTGTAGACTTGGTAACGAATTTATTCTCTAAAAAACATGTCCTTTACTTCTCCAGACCGTTTCGGCTTGTCTCATTCTACCTAATGGAGCTGATTTTGCCTCGTGAACACTGGGGTGATGGTCAGACTGTCCCTTGAGACATTTGATCTTGAACCAGAGTTCTCTGTCTCCTTTTACCTGTTCGTTACCATCACAGCTCAAAGGACACTAGATTTCCTGATAACCCTTTTGTTTTTAGACCATCATATTAAAAAGTGTCCTGTTCCATGAAGATTTAAAAATTGAGGTCATGTTGAAATATACTTTAAGGAAAGTTCCCCTGGACAAATTTTCTAGAAGATAGTGAGAATCCATTTGTTGTGATATAACTGAACAGTTCTGTAATAACTCTTCTTAGAATTTTTTAAAAAAATTATTTGACTTTAGCATCTGTTTTTTCTAACAAAGTTTCACTATGTTGACTGTACATACAATGAAAGTTTGTAAATCCCTGAAGGAGAAAGTCAGGAACTGACTGATAAATAAGGTAATGGCTTATTTATCATCTGAATAGGTTTGTAAATTTTCTAATGTTGGGGGCCAGGCAGTGGAGCACCTGGTTAAGCACTCACATTACAGTGCGCAAAGACTGATCCCCACCTACAGGAGGAAAGCTTCACAAGTGGTGAAGCAGGGTTGCAGGTCTGTCACTTGAGGAGTTGGGTGGTAGCACAGCGGGTTAAGTGCACGTGGTGCAAAGCTCAAGGACCTGCATAAGGATCCCGGTTCGAGCCCCCCACTCCCCACCTGTAGGGGAGTCGCTCCACTGGTGGTCAAGCAGGTCTGCAGGCATCTGTCTTTCTCTCCTCCACTCTGTCTTCCCCTCCTCTCTCCATTTCTCTCTGTCCTATCCTGTTGTATGCTTTACATAGGATTGTTCTAGCTCTCCCCCTGTCAAGAAAATTGGTTCAGTCCTGCTAGTTTTCGCGGGCCCGCTTGTCCCCGCCCCAAGGAACCCCGAGAGAGTTCCAGAGTTGCAGAGTTAGAGAGTGCTTGGTACCACCGTGGGGGAAAGAGGCAGCAGAGTTCTGTTTGGTGATTAGTTTGGTTTAGTTTATGAATCGTTGTTCCTGAATAAAGAAATACAGCTTCCCTGCCCAGCCATGTGTCCTCGAGTCTCTATTACCTGCCCGTGAAGCTAGCCCGGCCAGCTGGAGCCTCCGAATTTTAACAAATGGCGCCCACGTGGACCTGACCTGCGCATCTCTCAGATAAGTAAAGACAATTTGGCTACCTATGCACTATGGCCTTCTCTTCTGCTTGTGAAGAGATCTCCAAAGGCCTCTGCTCTTTCTTCACGAGACTGTTTTGCTGTTTCTGCAACATTTATCTCTGGACCACTCTGTGGTTTCCACTCGCTCGGGTGCACTCAGAACAGCCAGTGGAGTCGGGAAGAGCCAGCAGGCAAGAGGCGAGGGGCGGAGCTCTGAAACTCTGGAACTCTGGCGGGGTTCCTTGGGGGCGGGGACAAGCGGCCCGCGAAACTAGCAGGACTGAACCAATTTTCTTGGCAGGCGGAGAGCTAGAACAACCCAATGTAAAGCATACAACAGTATCCAACAACGACAACATCAATAACAATAACCAGAACTACAACAACAGTAACACAAGGGGAAATAAATATTTAAAAAAATTTAAAAAAGGAAACAAATTTCTAATGTTGCTAAAACATTTCATTGTTTCCCCTTCTTTTTTGTATCTTTTAAAATTATGAAGAATAACTGTCATGGTCTATTAGTAAGTAGAAATAACAGCATAAAAGGAGAGTTCGAGACTTAACTGTTTCTTGTATTTCTTATTGTTGTTGAGAGCTTTATGTCTATAGTTAGCATGTACATTTTGAAGTTTTTTTTTAATATTTATTTCCTTTTGTTGCCCTTGTTGTTTTATTGTCGTTGTTGTTGGATAGGACAGAGAGAAATGGAGAGAGGAGAGGAAGACAGAGAGGGTGAGAGAAAGACAGACACCTGCAGACCCGCTTGGATCCTTGCACTTTTGCGCCACCTGCGCTTAACCCACTGCACTACCGTTGGACTCCCGCATTTTGAAGTTTTAAGGTTCCAGTAGTAGAACTGTGGTTTTAGTGCAAGTTTCTATGCTCTAAAAGTATATGTATTTTGGAGCACACATATTACCACATGTGAGGTTCTGGTTCAAGTCCCTGGTCCTTTACCTGAGGGTGGAGAAGCTTCAGAAATGGTGGACCAATGCTGTAGGTATCTGTCCTTATCTCTGTCACTCTTTCCCTGCCTTTCTCTTTTTTACCCTTTGTAAAAGAAAGAAAAGAAAAGACCACCGTGAATGATAGCGTCCTGTAGACACTGAGGCCTAGGGATAGCCCTTGTGGCAATTCTAAAAGGACAGATAATGCATTTATCAGTGCCATTCATGCGCATGTATACACACAGAGGTATATTGGAGGTTTCCATTTACCTCGTCTAAAATCTTCACTGTAGCAATTTTGGTGCTGTGCTTTGCCTTGTAAAGAATCTCATAAAGAGATCTGACATTATGTCAGTAAAGCTGGCTCATAGGTATCATTCAAGCAGTTTTATTAGCAACATCTGGGACATGCAAGAGTCAGAGTGGAGTTTGGAGTATAAGGGTGCAGGACTATCTTTTTTGGGCAGGTAATTAATTACATCAGTCCTCATGCATACTGTCAAAGTCCAGTGGCCCCCTATCAAGTCTCTACCTCACCCCCAGTCACTGCTTGGTCAACTCATATCTGTAGCCTGAGTCCAACTTGCCTTCACTTGACTTTGCTTGTTTGCCTTGTTTCTCACTCAAGTTTCAAGGAGTAAATATTTTCCCAAAGAAACAAAAGGTAATGGAATCTGCTGGGTAGTGTGTTAGGTGGAGCATTTTTTAATTATTATTATTATTATTATTATTATTATTTTGTTTGTCCCCATTTAAGATTTTGAATATATTCTGCCAGTGCATTTTGATCTTTATTTTTGAGAACTCAGCTGTTAGTTTTTGTTTGTTTGTTTGTTTTTTTGCCCCCAGGGTTATCACTGAGGTTTGGTGCCTACACTACAAATCCACTGCTCCCGGAGGTCGTTTTTCCCATTTCGTTGCCTTTGTTGTTGTGCTTGTAATTGTTATTGTTGTTTTTGTTATTATTGTTGCCATTGCTGTTATTGTTGGAAAGGACAGAGAGAAATGGAGAGAGGAGGGAAAGACAGAGAGGAGGAGAGAAAGACACCTGCAGACCTGCTTCACCGCTTGCGAAGCGACTCCCCTGCAGGTGGGGAGCTGGGGACTCAAACCGGGATCCTTACCCTCCTAGTCCTTGCGCTTTGCGCCATGTGCGCTTCACCCGCCGTGCTACCGCCCAACCCCCAGCTGTTAGTTTTATGGAGGTCCAGAATAGGTGAGGCTTTGCTTCTTCTGCTCCTTTGAAAACTCTGTTTATGTTTGATTTTCATTACTTAGTTGTATGTGTCTTGGTGAATATCAGTTTGAATTTCTTTTGTTTGTAACACTTAGAGCTTCCTCCATCTTAATGTCTATACATCTCTGTCTCGGAATCTGTGTCTGTCTCTGTCTCTTTCTCCCTCCAATTCAGGGCTCTGCTAGGCCTTTGTGTGTACATGACTCCACTTGTCCTGGTGGGCATATTTATTTGTTTTTCTGATCGTGGAAGAAAGAAAGAGGGAGTGATCGGAAAAGAGAGACTGGAATCAAAGCTACGTGCTACTGCATGGTGAAGTATGCTGTTTACTAGGTGAGCCTTCTCTCAGGCATGTTTGCTTTTCTTACTTAAAATAAGAACTCTCTCATTCTCTCCTTCTTCTCTGATATGTCTATTTGTGCATTTTCCTAGAACTCTTTTTTTTGGCTCCAGGGTTATTGCTGGAGCTTGGTGCCTGCACTACGAATCCACTGCTCCTGGAGGCCATTTTTTCCCATTTTGTTACCCATGTTTTTTTATCATTGTTGTGGTTACTACTATTGTTGTTATTGCTGTTGTTGTTGGATAGGACAGAGAGAAATGGAGAGGGGAGGGGTAGTGTCGGGATCTCTGGTGGGGTGATATCCAGGGGAAAGGTAACGGACTGGTTCTTTCTCCCTTGCGCAAGAGGCGACATGAAATAAAGACACCGGGGAGAGTTGCAGCGTGCTCAGATCTCCGATTTCAAGTCTCAGGTCTCAGGTCTCAGGTCTCCTTCATTGGCAGGTGGGCAAGGTTTAAATAGAAAACCAAACAAAGAACATTATTCAAGTTTGTCAGAAATTACAGGTTTCTTAAAGGTCGGCTTGCCCCTATGGTAGGGGGCTGGTATGACAAGAATTGATGCAGATACATAAAGGTCAAGATAATTAGTCTCCTGATGCAGGCATTTAATTACCCAAAGGCGTTTGAGAGGAGGAGAGGGGTTGAACCAGTTAAGGCAAGATACAGAGAAGATAAGCAAGGTTTGATGCAAATTGAGGACATCAAAGGGCACTGCTAGGAGTGTGTGATAAGGTGTGTTCTCCTCTGTGAACTTTGAGTAAGTGAATCTTAGACGGCCATGTGGCCTGCAGTTAATGGGGAGAAGTATTGGGGTTTCTGTGGGCTTGAAAGACTAACAAGGCAAGCTTAGTCTGGGAGACTTTTTCCCTCTTGGCTCACCTCTATGACGAGAGATACTCACCAGCGGGTGTCTATCCAGACCTCCATCCAAGGATGGGAGAGCTCCCCTATGCGCTACCAAGCTATCACATAGTCCCAACAGGGAAGACAGAGAGGGGGAGAGAAGGATAGACACCTGCAGACCTGCTTCACCACTTGTGAAGCGACCCCCCCTGCAGGTGAGGAGCCGGGGGCTCGAACCAGGATCCTTACGGTGGTCTTTGCACTTTGTCCCATGTGCGCTTAACCCATTGCGCAACCTACCGCTCGACCTTCCCCCACTATATATTTTATTTCAGCTACTGTATTCTTTATCTCTTACTCCTTTCATGTCTTGTCTCACACTCTCTCTTTGCAATTTTCTTCCACTGAACTTCTCACTTCACCGAGCATCTTTAGGACCATAGTTTTGTTGTCCTCTTTAGGAAGTTTACATATCTCTGGTAAATTTGATTTTCTTCTAGTCGTTGTATGTCTAATAATGTGGATAATTTTCTCTGTTTTTTCATTGTGTTTTGCTGTTTCACGAATACCTTAGTCCTGAGACCTGTGTGTGATCACATCCTCTGGACCGTGAAACCTCTATAGTCGTTAGGGTGCTGTGGGCAGCAGTTCAGGTGTGATGTGTAACTGGGATCTTACTCTAGGAAGTGACAGTTGTGCTTCTGCTCTGTGTCTGCCAAGGTACAGATTCTGAGAGGCTGTGAAGTAGAATTTCACCCTAAGGTCCATAACTATAGAGACTGAATATCAATTTGGCAGCATTCCCCGTAGCTCTCTCAAACTTTTACATGGCTCACCCTTTGTTCTGTGCTGCTTTTGAAATTTTTTATTATCTTGACTTATGTATTGGATAGAGACAGCCAGAAATTGAGAGGAGAGGGGTAAAGAAAGGGGGGAGGGAAGACAGAGAGATACCTGCAGTACTGCTTCACCATTTGCAAAGCTATCCCCCTGCAGGTGTGGACCAGGGGCTCAAACCTGGGTTCTTGCGCATTGTAACATATGCACTTAACCAGGTGTGCCATTACCCAGCCCCCAATTTCTTTTTAAAATTATCTTTATTTATTTCTTGGATAGAAACAGCCAAAAATTGAGAGGAATGGGGGAGATAGAGAGAGGGAGAGAGACAGAGAGAGACACCTGCAGCCCTGCTTCACCACTTCTGAAGCTTCCCCCTGCGGGGGCGGGGGGAGAACCAGGTGCTTGAACCCAGGTCCTTGAGTACTGTAATGTGTATGCTTAAGCAGGTGTGATATCACCTGCCCCCTCCCTGTTGCTTTTTTTAAATTAAATTTTATTTATTTATTCTCTTTTGTTGCCCTTGTTGTTTTATTATTGTAGTTATTATTGTTGTTGTCGTTGTTGGATAGGACAGAGAGAAATGGAGAGAGGAGGGGAAGACAGAGAGGGGGAGAGAAAGATAGACACCTGCAGACCTGCTTCACTGCCTGTGAAGTGACTCCCCTGCAGTTGGGGAGCCGGGGTTCAAACCGGGATCCTTATGCCGGTCCTTGTGCTTTGTGCCACCTGCGCTTAACCCTCTGTGCTACAGCCCGACTCCCTCTCTGTTACTTTTTAAACTCCATTGCACATTGGTGCAGAATTGCAGAAATAGATTTGGGGGGGGGGCTGAAAATTTGGCAAAGCCTGTTCTTCCTCCTCCCCCTACTCACCAGGCCAAAAATCGCCTTGCTACAAATTTCTTCTGCTTGCGGCTTGTAGTCATGTGGGAAGACTGATTTTCATGGGAAGTATATTTTCCTGTGCCGTACTTCCTAGGTGTTGAACTTTTTGTCTTTTGCTATAGAAAATATGTTTCTATGTGTATTTTCCCTTATATTATTGCTTTGCTGATGATGTCAGGGCAGAGAGACTCCTAGTCAGCCACTTTGAGGCCAGCATCTCTAAAATGGTTCATTCTTGAATTGACTAATCCTAAAATCACTAGTCTGGTTTCTTCTGTGTGCTGGTAAAATAATATTGGAAACCAAGCTGTTAAATATTTAGATTATAGTGATTAGGAAAACAGCATGGATTACATGTTCATTTCTAGAGTATAAGCAAATAGGGTCACACTTGAAGTGCTTTTCAAGTATTTATAATTACTATCATATTTTATGATGATTTTTATCTAACAATTATTTCTGCTGAGTTTTTTTTTTTTTTTTTTGTTGTTGTTGAATGGAAGACCAAGCTTCTAATTGAAAAGTCTTGGAAAACTGTCATACTCACAGTTTTGAAATTTAGAAAAGTTTAACTAATGCATGTAGAAAAGTATAGTTGAATTGTTTTAGTTTATGTTGAAAGCAACCTTTAGTAAGAAATGGTTTATATTTGATGGGGGTAATTTCAGAGCGTATGAGGAAAACATATTGAGTCTTTGTAACCTTTAAAAAAGTAAACTCTGATAAAAGGAATGCTAATAATCTTAAATGTATGATCTATTTGTCTTTTTTTTTTTTTAGGTTTCTAACAGAACAGCTACGAAATTTATCTTCTCTAATTTGAATTTATTCATACTGTTCTTTTTTGAGGAGATATTTTATGAGCAAGGTAGAAGTTATAACTGAATATTCAAGACTTAACTATATTGTCATTTGAAACTGTCAAATGATATTATTCAGATAGTAGTTGAAATGATGAAGTAGTACTAGAATATTAAAAAGTTGTTAAGCATAAAGATCATGTATGGATTAAAATAGTTCATCTGTGTTATAAAATAATGATTAATGGATTGCTGCTTTGTATTTGTGAATCTCAGTGTCTGTATGTATGTAGCTGTTTTTCACAAATGTAATTATTTATATTTCTTACATATGCTGTTTCCATTCTCATCACAACAGATTTGAAAGTAGATGAGCTTTCTCTTTGCAATATGTAGAAACTGAACACATAGTAATTAATAATTTTCTCACGGTTAGGATTACACTAAAACCAGGACTCCTTCTGACTCCTGGTCTACTGTTCCTTCCTATTAGATCTTAGTTTGAGGCAAACTTGGCTTCAAATTTTTTTCTGGTATACTGATTTTTTGGGTCATTTTAGTCCATTTCTTAGGGTATTTCCATTGCTTAGAAAGAAAAAGTAAACCAGATAATATCAATTTATTGTAGTTAATACTTTTAGTTGTAGATTTGGGCATGGAAAGGATAAAGCTTGACATTCTAAGATTTTTTTCATATATATATATATATATATCTTTTATGTACTAATTTTTTCAACATTTAATTTTTTTTTTCAAAATTGTGCTAAAAACTAGCTTGGTATCATTTACACTTTTGAAATTGGTCTTTGTGACTGGGATGCAGGCAGCACTGTCTCCCTCCTTTCTCTGCCCTTTCAGAGAACAACCTCAAGATTCTAAATCTCATGATTCCTGCGAGAACTTTACTTATATCTTTCCATTGTCTTGCTACAATTATTATTTTTCATCTTTCTGCATGAATTATACTTTTAAATTGAATTACACGTAACTGAGTGTGCTTATTTAAATTAAATGTTAGTGGCTATATATTCTGAATGGAGCTACAGTATGACATTTGTATGTCTTTTATGTAGATAGCTGGAAATGCTTGTTAAATATAGCATAATAATTTTATTGAGTGCTCCTTAATAATACTTACCTAATTCACACAAAGGTACTGAAATACCTCATGGGAATTAATGTAGTAAATAGGGTATTACAGTTATTGTACTAACAATTTTGGATGACTTTTAGGGCTAGCTTCTCTCTCTCTCCCCCTCTCCCTCCCCCCCTTGTTTTTTGTCCTTTAGTTGCAGCAAAATTTAACTCCCACATGCTACTTTATATGTCTTTTGGGAGATTTTGCAAAACCAAAGTTCCTTTTACTGTGGAAGTGTTAAAAATCCTAAGAAGCTTTCTTGAGATAAAGTTTGTCCCCTTTCAATTATTAAATGTGCTTTTCTCTTATCTGTGAATTTCACCTTCAGTTTACTGGCAACTGCTTTTTCTTGTCGGGATCATAGAATTATGATTAACTCCTCGCAATCTGGCTTTCGTCCCACCTCTGTACTGGAACTGTATTACTGAAGGTCATTGGTGACTATATTCTAGCCAATTGCAGAGTTTCCTATCCACTTCCCCACCCTGCCTCCTTGACACACTCGTGCTATGATGGCCTTGACTTCTCTCTAACAAGAACAGTGTACTCTGACTTCTGTTTTTATTTTTATTTTTTCTTTTACTTTGAACTGTTTGCTACCCAAGATTTTGTCTTTTTATATTTAATACCTGCCTTCTTTGTGTGTGTTTGTCCAGGCAGAATTGAGGGACTTGCTTCTTGCCCTTGGCTAGGTTCTTTCTTTCTTTCTTAAATATTGAGAATCATATAGCAAGTTCTTTACTTACATTTGCGTCATGATCACCATTTTCCACGTTCTCACCGTGATGAACATTGCTGCTAATCCTCAGAGCTCAGAATTCATACCATTGCCTATCACTCCAGATTCTTGTCTTCTATTTTATTGCCCCCCCCCTCCCCCCCCCCCAGCTCCAATCTGCCATTTATCAGATAGGCCTGACTTTGGTTTCATTTGGTTTACTTAATCTCATTTACATCCCTTTGTCCACCTTTTAGGACACTCTGAAATGTGTTCCTAAGTTATTCTGTCCTCACTGTCTTCGATAACCCACCAGAGCAAAGCCTCTGCTTCTAATTTTTCTTTTCCCTTACATTACCCTTAGCTTAGTCTCACTTTCTCAACTCATGCTATTCTGTTCACGTGTAGAGTTCTTTTATGCTCTCTGTTTATCGGCCCCTTATTCCAACAGTTATCAAGCACTTAAAAATATACTTGGTGCTATGATTACAGTTGTTAGTTTAGATGAATGCATGAATTTTGTTGGAGGTAAACAAAGAATGGACAAACCAGACTGGACTTTTCAGTGTGATTTGCAGAGCACTGGCAGAGGGAAGTGTACATATGCTTGTCTCCGTCCCTCCCTCCCTCCCTCCCTCCCTTCCCTCCTTCCTTCCTTCCTCCCTCCCTCCCTCCCTTCCCTCCTTCCTTCCTTCCCTCCTCCCTCCCTTCCCTCCTTCCTTCCTTTATCTCCCTCCCTCCCTCCCTCCATTCCTTCCTTCCTTCCTTCCTTCCTTCCTTCCTTCATCTCCCTTCCTCCCTTCTTTCCTCCTTCCTCTCCTTCCTTCCTTCCTTCCTTCCCTTAATTATTTATTGGATAGAGACACCAAGGCTGGTGTTTGACCTTAAACTTGTTAGCTATCTAATTTGCCGGTCTTACTGAGAAGTGGACTTGTTTCAGGAGCAGTCATATTAACCATGCTCTCAGAAACTTATATCTATATGTGTTCGTCAGTTTATTAATTTCTAATGAGAAATACAAAACTGCCAAGCAGATTGGCTGCTTGATTTGACAGAAGAGCACATTGTCTTTATGGAAGCAGTTTTCTTGGGGGAGCCGAGAAGTAAATATAGAGGTCAGTTGATGGTTGAGAAATACAGCTATCAAGTTTATTTGCGGTCTTTGATCAGTTTGCTCCTTCACTCTCCTCAACAAGATACATTGAAAACCTTGTTGCCAGAAGCCACCTGTTCATCACGAAAGGAGAACCAGCAGGGGTATCTGTGTGAGGAATTGTGTGAAGAGCTGAGTTACTTTGAGATCGTTTTAACTACCATGGAAATAGCTTTGCCAGGGAAACCATATTATTCTCATCAAACTCAGCAAAATTTTCCTGTGGCTTCACTTTATCTTTTGAATGTTTGCCTGAGTGATTTCTCTGCTGATTTATCATCCCCTCCCCCCCTCCATGATTGGTGCATTTTCTCCTTGGATATTTTGAGACATTTAGCCAAGTTAGAAGGAAGGCATAAGAGTTAAGAGAAGCTGGGCGATGTTTATGTCTCTGTTTAGATCTTTTTATTTTTCTCCCCTGTTTTGACCAGAGCAGTGCTCAGTTCTGGCTTATGGTAATGCTGGGTACTGAACCTGATTCTCAAGAGTTTGTTGCATAGACCGCTGTGCTGTCTCCACAGCCCCGACCTATCTTGTTTTTATTTTATGTCACATTCCCTTATTGGAAGCAGAACCAGAGACTGACAACTAACCCTCTGAAGCTCAAAATTGGAGGTTTACTGGCAACTGGATGTGGAGATGAAACTAGAAAAGAAGATTGGGAGCAGACTGGAAGGGGTCTTGGGTACCATATTGAAGAATTTGAACTTCAAAGCCCACTCCATCCAAGGCTTTTCTTCAGTATACCCATGCCATACCTACAATGTCTTCTTTAGAATCTTGACCATTTTTGTTATTATCAGTACCAAAAGGCTGCTGTGTCACTCCAGAACAGATGATGAAGGGCCTCCTTAAGACATCTTAAGATCCTTAAGAGATCTTATTTAGTCCTTTATGTTTTAACAGATAAATATTAGGGGATGTTATCTGCATTTTGAACATGAGGTGCTTGAGAGCTTAAGTTCTGCTTTTGACTCTTATCTTGCTTCTTATTTAAGACTGCCTCCAGAACTTCCTCTTTTATCACCCACTTTTTAAAAATTATTTTTATTTGATAGAGACAGTCAGAAATTGAGAGGAATGGAGAGACAGGGAGAGAGACAGAGAGACACCTGCAGCCCTGCTTTACCATTCCTGAAGCTTTCCTCCTGCAGGTGGGGACCGGGGGGCTCGAACCCGGGTCCTTGTGCATTGTAACATATGGGCTCAGCCAGGTACGTCACCACCCGGCCCCCAGAACCCAATAAAAAAAAAAGATACTACTTTAGTATTTATTTATTTATTTATTTTTATTTATTTATTTATTTATTTATTTATTTTACTTTAGTATTTATTATGGAGTTTAGGTTATATACATGAGTTGCCTTCTTAGAAGGAAATTAGCCTGGATCTTTCTTTTTACTCTGAGCAACTTGCCAGTTCCTTATTTCTAGGTTTCCTCACAACTTTTGCATCTTCTCAAACCTAATCCAGTTGACTTTCAAGCAGTACTTTTAAACAGAATACTATTTTTAAAAATCATTTTACTGTGAGGTTAATGGTTTAAAGTATAGTTGTTGACACATGGGGATAATTTCTCCCTACTCCATGATAGGTATCTGCAAAACACTCAGTCCTTAACTTAGGCCCTTCCCCTCCCCTCCCCTCCCCCCTCCTCCCCTCCCCTCCCCCTCCCTCCCCTCCCCCTCCGCTCCCCTCCCCTCCCCCTCCCCTCCCCCCTCCCTTCCCCCTCCCCCCTCCCTTCCCCCTCCCCTCCCCTCCCCTTCCCTTCCCTTCCCTTGCTCTTTTTTTTTTTTTTGTTGTTGTAGTTACTATTGTTGTTGTCGTTGTTGGATAGGACAGAGAGAAATGGAGAGAGGAGGGGAAGACAGAGAGGGGGAGAGAAAGATAGACACCTGCAGACCTGCATCACCGCTTGTGAAGGGACTTCCCCTGCAGGTGGGGAGCCGGGAGGCTTTAACCAGGATCCTTACACAGGTTCTTGTGCTTTGCGCCACCTGTGCTTAACCCGCTGCGTTACCGCTTGACTCCCTAATGTAGGTTCTTTTCCACCGTCCCACACAGTACCATTTTAAGACCTAGAATGTATCTTCGTCTAGTTCAGAAGTTGCTTCTGCACGAGGAAACTGAGGCCCAGGCATGCTGTCATTTGCCGTGACGCACAGCACTAGCACAACCGCGACTAGCACCCAGGAATTTTCATGTCAGGTCCCACTACGGTAGCATCACACTACAATTTTTTTTTTCCTATTTATCTGAGAGCTGTAGTCAGAGGGGCCCTCAGTGATCATCTATATCAAAATAAATTCTCCAAAACTTCTATATCCAAGTTAAATCGACGGATTTTTTTTTTTATTGGGGGGAGCAGTTTTATCACTCTGACAATCAGTGGTTAGTTCTCATTCACACTGGCTATCGATTTTTGAGAGTGGTAGCCACAGTGTATAGGAACCAACACAGACAGCTGTTTGCTGGGGCTTCATCTGCATTCTGTGGTCTGGACAGCCACACATGGATATGGTATGGGGCATGCCTTCTTCCTTTGTCTTGGACTAACTTCAGTCTTAGCTTTTCGCAATGCAGAGCTTTTTTTTTTTTTTTTTTTTGGTGTTGAAGGTTTGAATATACCTGCTTTTACAACGTCCAAACCAACTTTTTTTTTTTTTTATTTAAATTTTTAATTTAAGAAAGGATTGGTGAACAGAAGCATAAGGTAGGAGGGGTACAACTCCACACAATTCCCACCACCCAATCCCCATAACCCACCCTCTCCCATGATAGCCTTCCCATTCTCTAGCCCTCTGGGAGCATGGACCCAGGGTCGTTGAGGGTTGCAGAAGGTAGAGGGTCTGGCTTCTGTAATTGCTTCCCCGCTGAACATGGGCGTTGACTGGTCGGTCCATACTCCCAGTCTGCCTCTCTCTTTCCCTAGTAAGGTGTGTCTCTGGGGAAGCTGAGCTCCAGGACACATTGGTGGGGTCTTCAATCCAGGGAAGCCTAGCCAGCATCCTGGTGGCATCTGGAACCTGGTGATTGAAAAGAGAGTTAACATACAAAGCCAAACAATTTGTTGAGCAATCATAGATCCCAAGATTGGAATAGTGGAGAGGAAGTGTTAGGGAGGTACTCACTGCAAACTCTAGTGTACTTCTGCTTTCAGGTATATATTTTGCAGTAGTTTATGGATACGTGTGAACATAAGCTCTCTCTCACAGAAACTGGTGTATGTCTAGGTTATGGGACTTTGTTAGAAAGTGAACTACCTGAGATGAAATTAGAGTGTACTATAAAAGGAAAGGTCTCACCCGAGTAATGAAGCTGAAGGGTTGTCATTCCACACGTGAAGTCTCTGGATACACACTGAGGTGAAGCATGTTGAGATGGCAATCGTTGCTTTGGTTAGGTTGTGATCGGCGGATGCAATATTATTTGGTATGGATTGGGAGAAGCATACGGGAAAGTGAGCCCTATCCAAGGGTGCCAGGACTGGGGGAAGTAGGGGCTCTATAGTGAAGATGTGAGGTTCCTGCTGTCTTAGGGTTCAAAAAGACAATCAATAGTTAATATTATCATCACATTATTTGGTAATTGGGTTAACTTTGAAAAGTCCCTTTGTTATGGTTTGCTGTACAGTACCCAGTATCTTGTATATAGCTGTGCTATTGGAAGCTTCTAATCTACTTGGTCTAGGCTTTTGAGAGAGTCCGCATATCAAACACGTAGCCTATCTATTAAAAAGATTCAGTTTGTCTTTTGAGAACCTTTGAGACATACAATTGATTTCCCCCTCTCATATTAATTAACTACTGATTTATATGTCTACATTTTGCTAGGAGTGTACATAAACACCATTCCCATCACCAAAGGACCGTGACCCATCCCTCCCGCCCATTCCCACCCCCCAATGGCCCAGGAAGCTACATGTCTACCCCTCACCACTGGGTTTTTACTTTGGTGCCCTACTTACAATTTGATCAGGTCCTGCTTTTAGTTTCCCTTTCAGATCTTCTAAGTCAGCTTCTGTTGATGAGTGGGATCATCCCATACTCATCTTTAACTTTCTGACTTAGTCCACTTAACATAATTCCTTCTAGCTCTGTCCAAGCTGGGTCAGAGAAGGTGAGTTCATTGTTCTTGATAGCTGCATAGTATTCCATTGTGTATATATACCACAGCTTTCTCAGCCATTCATCTGTTGTTGGGCACCTGGGTTGCTTCCAGGTTTTAGCTATTATGAATTGTGCTGCTATGAACATAGGAGTACACACCTCTTTTTGGTTGGGTGTTATGGAGTCCTTGGGGTATAACCCCAGGAGAGGAATTATTGGGTCATATGGAAGGTCCATGTCTAGCCTTCTGAGAGTTTTCCAGACTGCTCTCCACAGAGGCTGTACCAATTTACATCCCCACCAGCAATGTAAAAGAGTTCCTCTGTCCCCACATCCTCTCCAGCATTTGTTGCTGCTGTCCTTTTTGATGTATGCCATTCTTACAGGAGTGAGGTGGTATCTTAGTGTTGTCTTAATTTGCATTTCTCTGACTTTATTTTTTTATTAGATAGAGACAGAGAGAAATTTAGAATAAGGGAAGATAGAGATGGAGAGAGACAGAGAGACACCTGCAGCCCTGCTTCACCACTCGTGAAACTTTCCCCCCTGCATGTGGGGACCAGGGGCTTGAACCCCGTTCCTTGCTCACTTACACCTGCGCTTAAGCAGGTGTAAGCAGGTGTGCCACCACCTGGCCCTAATGTAGAGCTTTATTATCATTATTTTTTCTGCTTTTGTTTGCTTATTTATTTACTTTTATTAGAAAGGCAGAGAGAAGTTGAGAGGGGAGAGAGAGAGAAGAAGATAGATACCTGCAGACCTGCTTCACCACTTGTGAAACATCCCCACTACAGGTGGGCAGTGGGGGCTCGAACCTGGATCCTATGTCCACTTAATCAGGTGCTCCCCCACCGCTCCATCGTGCCTTCTTCCTTTGTTAGGTAGCTTTTTTGTTGAACCTGATGTCAGTGTGCCCATCTTCCTGATGGCATATTTCAGGATCTTTTTTTGAGTGCCTGAGGCAAATGCTTTTTGAGGGCTGCTTCCTGGCAGTCCTGGTGAAAGTTGATGATTTCTCTGATCACCATCTGCTGGTGGCAGAACCCTCCTTCTTGCCACCCTTCTTCATTGGAACTGTTAACGTGGGAAAGGAAAGCTATCAGCTTTTCTTGTTAACACTGGGATTAGTTAGTTTTGAATGTCTTTTAGAACGATATTGGGAAAGGGGAGTTGGGTGGTAGTTACAGCAGGTTAAGTGCACGTGGCATGAAGTGCAAGGACCAGCAGAAGGATCCCAGTTCGAGCCCCTGGCTCCCCACCTGCAGGGGAGTCGCTTCACAGGTGGTGAAGCAGGTCTGCAGGTGTCTGTCTTTCTCCCTCCCTCCCTGTCTCCTCCCCCCTCCATTTCTCTCTGTCCTATCTAACAACAACAACATCAGTAACAACAACGATAATAACTACAACAACAATAAAAAACAACAAGGAAAAAAAAGATACTGGGAAAGGAGCTCACATGTTGAACTCCTTTGTGTTTCTGCCAGACAACACGCAGGTGCTTTATATGCATCACTTCCAGCTGTTTGATAGTCCTAGGAACTGGTTGCTGTGAAATAAGTTTGCTGATGAAGAAACTGAGACTCAGAGAAGTGGAGCAACTCTGTAAATATAGGCAGAAGATGTAGGTTGTGAGCCCAGCTCAACAGGACTTACAAAGGTCATGCTCTGTCATTTATGCCTGTCGGTCAAAAGTCCATGGGCAAAGCCTTTAAGAATATGCTGGGAGGCAAAGTTGGTTGGTGGTGCTTGACTCCTGAAGCAGTTTTACAGTTTGGTAGCTTTTATTTGTGACCTTTTATATATAAATCCTGTGTCATCATTCCTGCTTCCATTCTGTGGGAGAACAGCAGCATGTTAAAAACTGCATGGTCGGTTCATTCTTGTGTCTACATACACCCTTCCTTTCTACCTTGTTCACCATCTGGCTTCTTCCTTTCCTGTCTACTTTTGATATGGGGAGAAAAATTAGATGTGTTCGTATCAAAGATATTTGCCTGAATTAATTTCATCTCCCATTCTCCCCCACCCCCAATTTCTTCTTATGTACTGGTATGAAGAATCATCATTAAAAAAAAAAAAAAGGTGATTCATAGTCCATCTTATCTGCCTTCCAGCAAAATCCCTTTTTGATAGAGCTGCAGCTATATAATTTGAAACTTATATAAACTTCATGATTCACACTTATAAAATCTGTGTCTTTATCTTAGATGCATTTCTAAGTGTCAAAGAGTAAGTGATGCAGAACTTCGGAGGTGGGCTAGGTATGGAAATACATCCTATAGCTTTATAGCCTTGTAAACCATCACTAAGTCACGAATCACACTATAGAACAAATAAAACAGTGATCAGAAAGAAAGGTTGGTTTTGAAATACTTCTGAGTCACCTCCCTGAGAGCTTTCAATGCTATAAATAGTACGTTTCTTAACATTTCCTTTTGCATACCTGCAGTTTGCATCATCTTTGAGAATGTTTGCCACTTTTTTTTTTTTTTTTGCAAGATACATGTAGAGACTCAGCCAACAAATGTCATTATATATGTGAGTTTCAAGAAGCAACCGGGGAAAGTTATGCTTAACCTTTGCAAGAGTTGTTATCTGGGCTTTCCCCCATTTCAGAGCAAAAACAGATGTAAACTAAGGATGTGAATCAAGGTACATCTTTTTGAATATATATAATCACCTTTTAGGTTTTGCCAGTGATCATTTTTATTTAAATATCACACCCCTTTGAAGTTTAAAATGTTTCTGGTAAATAGTTTACTATAATCTGGCGATTTCCACCACTTAGCTTCTTCAGTTAAAGAGAACATCATATGTGTGAGCTGGGGAATTAGAGCTGTGGCATTTGATTAAATGTGCTCACAGGAGAAAATATGCTCAAAAGGCAATAGAATTTCTCCTTTATGCCAAAAAGCCCATTAGACTGGTAGACTGTACTCAAGGGAATGTTTTGAGGTAGAAGGTATTGGATAACAAGAAAAGAGACTAGAGACTACAGAGCAGTTTTTCCTAGCATGGGAAGGATAGTTTCTTTTTTCTTTTTTTTTTTTAATTTTTTAAATATTTATTTATTTTCCCTTTTGTTGCCCTTGTTTTTTTATCGTTGTTGTTATTGATGTCGTTGTTGGATAGGACAGAGAGTGAGGAGGGGAAGACAGAGGGGGAGAGACAGACACCTGCAGACCTGCTTCACTGCCTGTGAAGCAACTCCTCTGCAGGTGGGGAGCTGGGGGCTCGAACTGGGATCCTTAAGCCAGTCTTTGCACTTTGCACCACCTGTGCTTAACCTGCTGAGCTACCACCCGACTCCCGATAGTTTCTTTTCTAAATAGAAGGATGCAAACCCTGTACCACTATAGGGAGATGCCTTTTTACTTTTCCTTAGTATAATGCCAGTGATTAAACAAGGGCTTTGCAGATGTTCTCTGCTGTGGATCCATCACCATGACCTGATTTTTTTGTTTATCATCATCATCATCATCATCATCATCATCATCATTATTTATGACCAGGAGTGTGGTGAGCGAGAGACATCAAAACACCTCTCTACAGTTTTGGAGTTCCACTAGTCTCTATGCTGGTGCTGTCATGGGGGTGAGGGGATTGAATTAAGGCCTCAGGCATAGGATGCTCACACATTATCTGTTGGGCTACCTCCCCAGACTATTTTATTTTATTTTATTTTATTTTATTTTATTTTATTTTATTTTATTTTATTTTATTTTATTTTATGTTATTATTAGAGTACTATTCAGCTTTTGTTTATGGTAGTGTGAAGGATTGAACCTGGGACCTATAGTGTCAAGCCTGAGTCTCTTTGCATAATCATTATTCCATCCCACCCAGACATTGTAATTTATTTAAATTTTGCTTTTTTGTTTAAAGGTTGGAATAAGGTGACTTTAAGTCCCATATGTTCCCTTTTTTTTTTTTTTTTTAATTAACTTAGTGAGAGAGAGAGACAGACAGACACAACACAGTCTGCTTACAGTGAGACTGGAAATTGAACCTGGAATTTCAAGGACTCAAGCATTAATGTTTTTTGCATAATTGTTATACTATCACAAGCTCCCACAAATAAACATTTGAAACCGCCCCCTCTCCCCCTTACTGCTTAACTCTGGCTTCTGGTGGTACTGGGAATTGAATCTGTGGCTCTGGTATGTAACTCCCTTCTTCTTCTTCTTCTTCTTCTTCTTCTTCTTCTTCTTCTCCTTCTCCTTCTCCTTCTCCTTCTCCTTCTCCTTCTCCTTCTCCTCCTCCTCCTCCTCCTCCTCCTTCTCCTCCTCTTCCTCCTCCTCCTCCTTCTTTTTGCATAACTATTATGCTATCTCCTCAGCCCTTAAATTCCATATGCTGTATTATTTAAAAAAAAAAAATCCTAAGAATATCACCACCAACAACAATAAAAAAAAATAGTTTTCACTGAAAATGAAATGAAATTTTGTTAGTGACATTTGTATTATGTTCTTATAAGTTTTAAATTTTATATGATCGTGCCTTTTATTAAAACATTGAACATTTTATATATGCTTATAATGATCCAGTACAAACTCTGTTTTATTGAATTTGTGATGGCAATTAAGATGTTCAGGAAAGTTTAATGTCTTCTATTTCTTCTGCATAGGGGATTCTAGATAGTTACTAGCTGAATAAATGACTGCAGTAGTACAGAAATTGATGGAGAACAGGTGTGGCTTGCTGTACTGAGTCTGATTCATGATTTCTATGATCTTGCTCCACCAATTCCTTAAAAACAAACAAACAAGCAAACAACTTCCTCCCTCCCTTCCTTCCTTCCCCTTCCTTCCTTCCTTCCTTCCTTCCTTCCTTCCTATGTTTTATTTTATTTTAATGAGTGAGAGATATATAGAGAGAAAGACACAGAAGAGAAACCAGAGCACTGCTCAGCTCTTTTTTATGGTGGGGCTGGGGGTTAAACCTGGGCCTGGCAAAGGGTAGATAGATAGCATAATGGTTATTGTTGCTGAGGACTTATTCTGATGCAGTCTCCGCCCCCAGGTTTTTCTATGCCCCGCTAAATCCTAGAGTGCCCCCTTTCAACCAATCCTGCCTCCGCCCCCAGGTTTTTCTATGCCCCACTAAATCCTAGAGTGCCCCCTTTCAACCAATCTTGGCCCTACACGTCACCCCTGGTTGTCGCCCAATAAAAAGCCCCCTCACCCCTCCCCTCGCTCTCTCTGGGCTCTCGGCTCTCCCTCTCTGAGGTCTCGCTCCCTGCTCTCCCCCCGTGGTCGGCCATTGCCGGCTGGCTCCATGTGGTCTGAACCAAACCTCCCCCCCCATCCTATTATAAAGATTTGTGTACCCCTTTGCTCTGGACGTCCGCTCTCTTCTCCGTGGTGCAGCCCGACACCAGACCGCTGCAAACAACATCTGGCGCCCAACGTGGGGCGCCATTTGTTGTTAAAATTTTCGGAGGCTCTGGCCGGCCGGGTCTAGCGGCTGGGCAGGGAAGCTGTATTTCTTTATTCAGGAACAACGATTCATAAACTAAGACAAACTAATCACCAAACAGAACTCCACTGTCTCTTTGCGGTGGCACAAGCACTCTCCCTTACTCTCGAACTCAGGAACCGTCTCTTACTCTGGAACTCAGGAACCCAGGAACTTTGTCTCTCTGGCACCTTCTCTTACTCTGAAACCCTGAAACTCTCGAACTCAGGAACTCTCTGACTCAGGAACCACTCTCTCCGGGTTCCTTGGGGCGGGGCCAAGCAGGCCCAAATTAACTGGACTAATCCAATTCTCTTGGCGGGGGAGGGTTAGAACAAACCAATGTAAAGCATACGACAGGTTATGCAAAGAGACTCTGTTGCCTGAGGTTGGGGAGTCCCAGGTTCAGTGTCCTCCTCACCCTTAGCCAGAGCTTAGCAGTGCTTTGGTAAAAACAGACAACAACAACCGGGGACCCAGAGTCTCAGGCATGAAAGTCTTTTGCATAACTATTATGCTTTTCTCCCAGCCCTCCAAGTTCTTAAAGTACAGATTTACTGGATAGGGGAGAT
This sequence comes from Erinaceus europaeus, assembly GCF_950295315.1. Classification (NCBI taxonomy): domain Eukaryota; kingdom Metazoa; phylum Chordata; class Mammalia; order Eulipotyphla; family Erinaceidae; genus Erinaceus; species Erinaceus europaeus. The sequence continues at coordinate 63,266,499 of NC_080179.1, read as the reverse complement.
ACCATAATGGTTATGCAATGACACTCTCATGCCTGAGAAGAGAAAAATTATAAAAT